>NC_039361.1:46594462-46717728 GCF_003573695.1 Papaver somniferum | reverse complement strand
CCCCCACCCCCCAAAAAAAGTCCCCATCTTGAATATGACATGTAACAACTTGCCTCTCCTTGGTAGAATATCCTTAACACATTTCCATAGAAATTGCACTATTCTTGGTAACAATGGTAGTTTCCAGAGTTTCTTGAAAATTCCCTGCATTCTTTGCCCTACAGATTGGTTCATATTACTCTCCTTAAACATCTTCCTATGTGCAAACTTGACAGAAAACATTCAATTCTTCTCTAGAGTCCAGATCAACCTGTCTTCTAGGTGTGGATGACTAGATAAAAATGTCTACTAGTATCGTTGTTGAGAAACTAGAATTGCGTTGTTATTTTAGTTTTCGATTATTAATTTAATTGACTAATGGTTGTTAACTCTTGAATGCACCTAGTGTGATTATTATCAAGAGCCTTATCTTTTGACATAAGGTCACTCAAACTAGATCAAGAGATTAGAGGCAGTTCAGATCTGTCTTTAGGTCTGATGTTGACTTGTGATCATCCACTGTTAACAGACTCCTTCTGCGCATCATCGATCATAAGTTGGAATCAAGTTTGGTCATGCAGGTACAGAAGACGTTGAAGATTTGGAGATAAGAAGATTTCTTATTGGTTTCGTCTTTGTTTCATACACAAACTTGATCGGCTGGGATCCGATTCTCTCGTGTATTTTTGAAAGGCGATTGAATTACTAGTCGTATTAGATCGACAAACTATTATTTGTTGGTATTCTTCAGTATCTGAATCTGATAGGTCGTATACCTAGATCTAATTAACTTGTGACCTTACCTAACAAAGGAGTTTATTAGTTTAAATGGAAGAGCCTTCGTAAACTAAACTATATAATATTTGATTTACTTCTTGAGATTGGAAGAGTGGTTACCAAACAGATTAGTCCTTTGGAAGACGATCCAAAGGATTTGAGTGTTTGAAGTCTTCAGAGCAGCTGAAGCAACTTAACAAATTCAACCTTGTGGGTCGAGGCCGATCCAGCTAGCAAGTCCAAATATCCGGACCGCCACTCGTGTAGGACCAGATTTTTCGTTTTAAAAGATTTCAATAACCTTGGTCTATAAAAACTATAAATACAGCATCCATGTCAACTGGGAAAATCAATCATGACACCTTGTGTCCTAGTTGATTATAGAGTCGCCTCTATTGACCTTTTAGGTTTACGACTAGAAAGTGTTAGAGCATTGCTCGGTTGAACCCACCAAGCATTGGTATGTCAAGTTTGGTTTTCATATTTTAGTGAACCAAAACTCATTTAAAGAGTCGCGTGATTATTTGCTAGAGTCAACTTCGTATAAGTTAGCTAGAAAGTTATTAGAATTTGAGACATACAAGTATTACTCGAAGACTTGAAGAATGTGAAGAAGTAAAGAGCTACAACGACATCATCCTTCCTCTTGAGGTTAGTAATATTTTGACTTGAAATGTTTCATTCCTAATGTATCTTTCAAGTCGTGCATATTGAAAACATAATTTCGAAGCTGTGAATGATTATACTCTAATTAGACGTAGTATTAAGGAATACAATACGAAGTATAACGCTTATCTTTTGAACTTCATATGCAAGACATCGACATAATCGTATGAATGCTATTGTGATTATGTGTATGGGTATGGGTGAAGATTTCATCCTAGGAAACAATGTTTTACATCCGTTTAAAGGAAGTAAATTCATAAACTCGTTTTGTGAATCGAAAGGGAAATCGCTAGGCTTATTGGTATCGTTATTCATTGCAAATCTTTGGATTACCAATATGTATGTTTAGTATAACTGCTCATGACTTGTTTATATTCTTGGTAAAACTATTCACAAGTACTGACTTATGTATCGGTATGACTTTTATTAGTGAAACCAATCTTAAGTAATCACCTGAGATGGTATGATCGATATTTGTAATTGGTGTGATCAACTCTAGTGATTGGGAAACCGATCCTAGAACTTGGTTGGGACTAATCACAAGATGGTAATTGATCCTTATAGTATGTTAACAAGTTTTAGTAATTAGAGTAATCGATCCTATAACTTGTGCAACCGATCACAAGTTAGTACCATATATATGTGGCAACCGATCCTGGTACTTAGTTAACAAAGTTTTGGAAACTAATATGACCAATCCTAGTACCCACATAGAGGTAGAACCGAAACTTGTTTTGGTAGAACCGTGAAACCCATGAATGGTGATTGAATGTTCTTGATCAATCACATAGTGCTTGGAAATCAGATGAACCAATTCTAAACTTGTTTGGAAGTGTGGAAAATCGGTTCCAAGATTGTAAATATGAAAGAGGAATTACAAAGTTAAGATGTCGACATACTTTGAATACGTGCAGTAATTCTTATCAATTATTGTTCAAAAATATTTCTTAATAGCTAAAGGAAAATCCCGGATCGAAATAAATTGAGAATCTTTTAATTAAGGTTTTTAGTTTTATATGCTTTTAATTTCCAGCAATTAAATGGATATCTTTAGAAAGTTAAAATTGGTAATATGCATTTACTAATTGGAGATTTTCTACTGAGATTTCGGTCATTAATTGGACAGAGCATTTCCAGGAATTATGAAAACTGAATTTGTGTTTATTGCATATCTTTGAGAATATTCGATTTTGGAAATTCCTTGGTGTCCAAACTTCCTTGGTCTATAAATATTGAATTTTTCATTTCAAGCAAACTAATACTCAGAGCCAGCAAAACTACCTTGTTGTGTTGTTACTGGTAGAGCCGTCTATTCAGAGAGGAAAGTAACCTAATTAGACGAAATCTCTTGCAACCACTCGTTTTAAAGACTTCTTTGGGATTGGGAAGATCTACGAGTACCGTTGGTGGGAAACTAGATAATTGCGGTTTATTATTAGTTTTCTATTGATTTGATTGACTAACGGTTGTTGAACTTTGATTGCACCTAATTTTTTTATGCTTGAGAATATTCTGTTCTGATATAAGATTCACTCAAACTAGATCGATGTTTCGACGGGAGATCTTTAGACTGTTTGTAAATCTAAAGACGTCTTGTGATAATCCATTGTTAACAGATTTCGTTCTGTGTGTGATTGATCACAAGATATTCAAGTTGATTGTGTGCAGGTGTTTATTGAAGATCTAAGAAGATTTGAAGATAAAAAAAGATTTCTTATTTGAGTTAATAATCTTTGGCGTGCACAAAACTTGATCAGCTGGGGATCCAACTATAATCTGTTTATCATTTGATAGATTGGATTAAATAGTTGTATAGATCGGCATCAATACAATTCTTTGTGATTCAAAGTATTGATTGCATAGTCTAAACGGTTACTTTGGTAATTGTTGAAAGATTGATCTAAGAACCCGACAAAGAATTTTATTGGGATAAACGGAAGAGCCTTTTGTCAAACTCATATCACATTGATTGAAAAGAGTTGTTACCGAACAGATTTGTTGTTCCTTTACTGTTTGGAATACGAACCAAAGGAATTGTTTCAAGTGCGTGACTTATTGCAAGTTGGAGGCGCAGGGATACAGACGAAACTAGGTGAACTATTTGTTTAGTTGCTTAGTCTCAACTATACGAAGTTGGTTTAGATTTTGTATAGCGGCTTAATCCTGAGAGTATTCAACTCTGGACAAGGTCCCGGGGTTTTTCTGCATTTGCGGTTTCCTCGTTAACAAAATCTTGTTGTGTCATTTACTTTTTTTTTCCGCAATTATAATTGTTCTTATTATAATTTAAAGTAAATTACACAAACGTTAATTCCTATTTACTTGATAGAAATCCTATTGTGTTTGGTTAAGTCTGAACGTATTATCAAGTAGACATACTTCGTTGTTGTATTGTCTCGATCTTGTATCCATAGTCAATCACGTAAGTTATCTTGTTGTCGTATTATCTCGATATCGTATCCATAGACGATCACATGAAGTATGAACCGATTGATTGTATTGTCTTGACTCAGTCCATAGACAATCACTTTCGGAGAAAGGACTTATAGGTGGAAAATTTTTATATTGAGGTATATTTGGGTACCCTCGTCTTTTCAGAAAGACTTTCACCAGATGGAAACACTATCTACAGGGTCAGAAATTCATTATTAAGACTGATCATCAGATTGCCATTCATTGCATATCTTGAGAATATTTTCGGTTTTGGAAATTCCTTGGTGTCCAAACATCCTTGGTCTATAAATATCTAAGTTTGAAATTTTAGCAAACTATCCTAAGAGCCATGCAAACTTCTTTTGAGCAAGAAGGTTGAAATTTGAGTATAATATTGTTGCATATATTAGTGAATGATGTTTGTTGTTTTTCACAAAATAAAAATCCAATCCACAAGTTCATTAATTTGCTTTAATCACATTTGTAATAATTAAAGCTTCTTCCATTAATTAGTAAGGTTTATAATACCTTTTTCCCAGGGATAGAACAAAGTAGGCTACTGCTCACACCCTTCTTCACCTGAGTGATCACTATTCTCTTACGGGTAGTACTTTTTTAGGTACATCGCATTCCAAGAGTGTTGTAGCACCCATGATTAAGGTGAGATCCCAAACAAAATCCAATCTTTTACTGTGTTGCTTTAGATGGCTAGTTGAAATGTTTCATTGATTCCGCAGAACATATGCATCAAATTATGCTAACTAGTCCCATGGATCGGGCAGATAACCGGGCACACAAAATATCATGTAAGATGTTACCAGGTTATTTTCACATGATCATCATTTGACTTTCGTCAAAAATAATGAGAAAGTGAACATACTTGAAGATGGACTGCAAAGGGAAGGCAAGAGTTTTTTGAACCATTCGAGTTGAACTTCAAGAGAATCATTGCTAGTACCCACAATCTTTCTTTCTTCGAAAAAAGAAGCATTTTGACCTCACTGGGGTTTCTCCATTAGTAGGTATTGGACATGGAACGTTTACAATTATAAAAGCAGCACAGAGGGATACCTCAGGTAAGATAGCGAAGCATGACAAAGCATGTCATGATATTGGGAGATGGATATTGGTTATGCATTGGGCAGTATGAATGATCGATTTAGACTGAGGGGTAAAATTGATGCTGAGATGGTAAAACTAGTGGACTCTATCTTAGGATTTGCATGCATTGGCCAGATTGGTTGCAGGCGCACGGATACGGAGGAAACTATGTAACTAGGGTAGATTACTTGGTCTCAACTATACGAATTTGGTAGTTTTCTTTGTATAGCAGCTTAATTCTGAGAGTACTCAAAACTGGACTAGGACCCGAGTTTTTCTGCATCTGCAGTTTCCTAATTAACTAAATCTTGTTGTATGCTTTTACTTTACTTTCCGTATTATAATTGTTTAAGTTATGATTAAAGTAATTGCACTTATAAGTTAATCCAAACGGGTTGATCCCTATAGTTTAAAGTTCGGTTTCAGACTTGTACTATATACCAAGTGTATACCTTGTGGTTTGCTATCTTCTTGACAGACTCTGTTTATATTAGATTATGTAAAGTATCAGACTTATATATAGGTTGATATAAAAAAGATTGTGGTGTACTTGGTATCCTCGTCATTTCACTAACGAATTTGACTCTAGTAATCTAATCATGCAGCTTCGAGCTTTGGAGATAAAATATGACAACCAAACTTGACATACCGACGCTTGATGGGTTCAACCAAGCAATGCTCAAACATATATGCAAGTAGGTTATATGGTGTAAATCTATTGGATAAATTAAAAATAAAAGAATCCTAAATTATATGAAAGCTTATTCATAGAAAGTCTAGCTAAGTAATAAGCTTATCCTCGTCACAAGTGTCTCTCTATTCACTGGAGAGGGAGTTCGTGCTTTTATTCTAGGAAAAGCCGTTTCGAAGGAAATTTTGCATAAACGTACTAAATACTTGGATGAGTGTCTTTCGCATGGTTATGGTTTGAGTGTTTTAGCTTTTACTACATTGGGAGAGCTTAGTAAGGATTTATATGCTTTTTCAAGCGTTTGAAGAATTGTTTAGTCAGTAATGATGCTGGTAGCGGTCTAGGCAGCTTTATTTTTCATAGGCTAGGTGTTTCTATTCAAAAAGGGGTTGGCACCCAACTTGTCGCTCGGTTTCCAACGTAAAGAAAAAAAAAAGAAAAAAAAAGTAAGAAAAATAAACATAAATGTTGGTATTGCATTTCTGGAAATTACTCAGCCTAAACTCTAAGATTGCTTGAAATCTAAGCAAAGATGCCTTGGTTTAAAACTATAAATAGAGGACTACTCTAGGTAACTCTATTCTTCATGCGTTACACAATTTATTTTTTTAGTACTTAGCTTCATAGAAGGTCTGCTTCTACCACCTTTAGATCTTAGGGATTGAAAGACTTCTTTGGGTTCGAGAAGCAAGAAGAGTATCTCTAGAAGCGAAGCTTGTATATAGAAAATCAATTAAGGTTGTTCTTAACTCTAAACCATAGAAAGTTTTAAAAAAATAAGTTTTTGTCTATTCTTCCGCTTCTAATATACGGTCAGACAAGAATATTTTAGATAGTTGTTCTGAAATCTTTAATAGAACCTGTGGAAAGAATTACCATTGATGTTTTATAAGATCAATTATCTAAAATATTTATTGGGGATACTCTATAAGATATATTTCGATACTCTTGTAGTTTGGGAATCAAGGATTCCAACTACAAAACATGCGAACCTTGTCTTTAGAAGTTTCACATTTTCTTGATCCATACTGAGTTTTAATCATAGAATATTGCCTGCCTATAATCATAATAAAATCTACTTATCAATTTGGAATCCAGGTAGCTATAATCTTCTCAATGGAATGGGAAGCAACTACTGGGACACTAACCGACATCTGATAGGGGATTCAAGTGTATAATCCCAGAATGGTTGTATGCGCAGGGAAACTGCTGAAGCGGAGCAACGTGTGAGAGTATTATTTTATCTCAGTTACATTATATTGAATTTGTATAGTAGGCGAGAGTATGGTTTCTTAACCCGGTGAATATTCAAAATTAGACGAGGTTTCAGGATTTTTCTACACTTGCAGTTTTCGTCGTTGACATATCTCTGTATCAACTGCTTTTGCTTTTCTCATTATAATTTTGATTCTTATAATTTTATTAGCAAGTTTTGAATATGTTATTCGTGATATATCTTTTATCTTCTCTCTGAGGTAGATCAGAACCTAGGGTTTATAATTAAATTAAACAAGAAGTTGGTGATACTCACGTATTTAGTCACTGTTAATTGGTTTCAGAGTGGGGCATATACGAAAATTATAACTTGTAAGTCAGCTCCAAACATTATCATATACCAAACTTGTTGATGAAAATCTTCAATACGAGTAAACCAGTTGTCTAGAGTTGAAAATCTTGTAACCTTATCATATACTGCTCAATGACCTCCACAAATCAAGAGTCGAAGGTCAAACTTCAGGGTAAAGTTGGAAAACTTGTAACCTTGAAAAACGGCTTGAAAGCTTGACAATTAACTACGACCGTTACTATATAGAAAGAAAATTTTTAATTTCTAAGTTTGTACACAAAATTGTCGACAATGTTATGACAGGATTCCACCTTGGGATGACCTTGAAGAAGGGAAATCAAAATATTCGTACCAAATATTTATTAGCGTGGTAATTTCCAATAGTCAACCTACATCACTTTTTTCAAGTAAGAATGTAAAAATATAATTATGACACTTAGTAAACCAAGAAATATATAAATGAAGAGATATGATTTCAGAACAACAAAGAAAGACTGCAAATACTCTAAGGCGTTGAATAAATAAACATACTTTACATTGTCTATTTAGAAAAGAAATAAGAGTTGTCTTCCCAATCTATTTTTTTCCTGGTATGGCGGAGCGTCGTACTGTTATTCTTAAATAAGTATATATGTCATAGTTCTTTAAGATAAAATTAACTCGAAAAGTAGTCTTATTATTAGTAATTGGGAACATATACAGCTATAATTTGATCTTAATCCTACTAGAATATTCCAGATGATTAGCCAAAATCAGTGGTGGTATATTGACTATTTTGTTTCAATTCTAGCAACCGCCCATGTTGGTTCAATCCCTAAAATTTTTTTTTACAAAAGTACAATATTAAATTATAATTTTTTTGTTAATTTGATCATGCAAAATGGTGAATGTAACACCTTGAATAACTGTAAGTTTGGCTAACCAGCCTACTACTCCGGTAAAGTATCTTCTCCAACTTTGTTTATGAAGTGATTTCTTTCTTCTTCGTCATTGCCCACTGTAACAATTTGAACACATACATATATTATGGTTTATGAGAACAACATCACCACGAATAAAAATAAATCCAAACAAACTCACGCAAAATCTCAAAGGATCATGCCTTATGTGAAAGTATCAGCATATGTAACCATATAATAAGATCACACGTAAAATACTAGTTTGTCTTTTGTCATATATCAGATCATCGGTTTCTTTAGTATTTCACAAGATGAAAGTTATTTGTAGATGGATGCTTACTTTTTCCATTGTTGTAATTTCCAAGAAAACATAAACTATATTCCAAATACTAACAAAGAACCAGTACATGCTTATTATATAACATTTCGCCAATCTCTCTAAATAATAACCGTAAACCTTACCATGTTTCGTCTGTATCACAAAAAAATGAAGAACTAATTATGGACCAAATGAGATTAGTAACCATGCACAGGTAAACATGAAGAAAAAAAACATACAAGAGTAGACCAACTAACTAATAATCAAGTCAGGGGGTCTCATATTGAGTGATAAAGCATGTTGAACCTACACTTTCTCCCCATTCAAACACATATTTTAAATAAATTTAAACTTAGTAAAAGTAAAGAAATAAGATACAAGTTTTTTTTTAAAAGAAGAAGAAAAAGAAACCTTATATATTAACTTTGGTGGGCACGCTGCTGATGGAAAAGCAGCAGTGTGATGTTGGTTGATATCTGTCGTCGGATCAATAGTTTAACCGTCGTCGGACTATTTAACTGTTGTGTTCATACTATAATTTTAGCAAATACAATGAGAGTTCAAAATGGTATTTTGTCCATGTATTTTTTTTTCTTCTATACTAGTTACCGTTCTTATAAATTTGAACAAAAAACATGACAAAGGAAAAACTTTATTCCGAAGCTTGTTTCACTGGACATGGAAAGAAATATCACACAGATAACTTGAAGGATCCCTTTTGCACGGCCCGAAATCAGTTCTTTTCAATACATCTAAGTCAACTACTATGCACCTCTTTAGTGCTCCAAGGCATATTTTCCCAAGTGATTGTAAAAACATACATGATCACTAAAAACAATCACTAATAGTGATCGTTCATTTTATACTATTAATTTTGAAAATAATTTCTTGTGTTCGTTTTATACTGGATTTTTTTTGAAGCACATCTTGTACTTGATATGTGTATGTGCAATACATGTAATTTTTTTTCTTCAAATTAAATTTGTAGGCCTCATTCTATCCAGTTTTTTTTTTTTTTAAAAAAAAAAAGAAAAACTCCCTTCTTCTCTTTATATCTTTATTTTCAGTTGTCTTCTTCCCCTTATTCAGTGTTTCTTCAATCCAATTATCATCTGTAACATTGTTGTCTTTGTCGACATTATAAATCCATAAGTTAAGCATGTCATTTCCTTCTCTGAATAATATAGTTGAATATCCATCGACGTCTGCCAATTCATGAACTAATTGTATTTTTTCAATCGAGTTGAAATAAATTCAAACCTTAATTTTGTTCACCACCACCTCATTTTATAAGTTATAATCGAGATTTCACCTCATCTTAGATGCTAGTGCATACCAGACACTAAAGATTCATTGATTTTTGTAAATATCGGATTAACAAAGAGAACAAGAGGCAAGAAGAGTTGATAGATTAAGAATTCTTACAAGCTCTAGTGAGTTATTTTAAACGCTCATCGGGAAAATAGTTTTAGTTATGTTGATTATTTAGTTCTGTTTTTTGAGTACCATCTTGAGTATAATACTCATTTGTGTCACTATTTCCTGTTAGTAGATTTTTGAGTTATGTGTTATTTATATATTTTTATTTTTCTTATGTTTTCAATCTCATGAACTTATTCACACCTACATTTCTTTTGTTGTTTTTCAGATTTGGATACGCAAATGGTGAATAGTAGTGAAGAATGCAATACGGAGATTGCAGGTGAAGCCAAGGAAAAAATGCATATGAAAGGAAGAACAAAGAAGAGAAAATAACGAGAACTCAATTAGAAGATTTAAAATAATAATATTGATAATAAGATGATTGTAACTTAGAGATAAAGGCATGTTTCTAACTAGAGTTCTAAAAGAAGACATACTAATAAAAGAAATAAAAAAAATTCTTGTTAGAGCATTGCTAGGTTGAACCCACCAAGCGTTGGTATGTCAAGTTTGTTGTCATATTTTAGTGAATCAAAACTCACGTTAAGAGTCGCTTGATTATGTACTAGAGTTAAACTTCGTATAAGTTAGCTTGAAAGCATTAGGATATGAGACACTACAAGTATTGCGAAGTCTTGAAGATGTGAAGAAGCAAGGAGCTACAACGACAACAATCATCCTTCCACTTGAGGTTAGTGATATTTGACTTGAACTGTTTCATTCTCTAACGTATCTTTCAAGTCGTGCATATTGAAAACATAACTGCGAAGCATATATGAACTCTAGATAGACATAGTATTAAGGAATACAATACGAGGTTTATTGCTTAACCATTAAACTTTGTAGATAAGACATCGCCATAATCATTTGAATGCTATTGTGATTATGTATGGGTATGAGGTGAGGATTTCATCCCAAGGAACAATGTTTACATGTGTTCTAAAGAAGTAAGTTCACAAACTTGTTTGTGGACCGAAAAGGAAATTGTCATGAGTTATTGGTTTTTTTATTCATTGCATATCTTATGAACAACCAATATGTGTAATAGAGTATAACCGCTCACAACTTGTTGTGTTCTTGGTAGAGCTATTCACAAAGTTCTGACTTTTGTATTGGTATAACTTTTATTAGTAAAACCAATCTCAAGTAATCACCTGTGGTATGATCGGATTATGTATGCCTTGGGGAAAGGGAACCGATCCTAGTAAGGGAAAGGGAACCGATCCTTGTAAGGGGTGCAGTACATCAAGGGGAACCGATCCTTGTACGGGGTGTAGAAAGATTTATAGCAGAAAGGGGAATATGTACATGTGCAACACATATAAGTTAGATACCATATATATGTAGGGAACCGATCCTAGTACCTAGTCAACCGAATCTTTGGGAAGCTAGTGTGATTATGCGTAGTACTCACATGGAGGTAGAACCGAAACTTGTTTTGGTAGAACCGTAAACCCATGATTGTGATTGAATGTTGGTTTGATCAATCACATAGTTCTTGAAAGTCATATGAACCAATTCTAAACTTGTTTGGAAGTGTGGAAAATCGGTTTCAAGGTTTTAAGTGTGAAAGAGAACTTACAAAGTAAAGATGTCGACAAACTTTGAACACGTGCTGTGAATGTTTATTTCTATAATTGTTCAAAGATATTCCTTAACGGCTAAGGGAAGAGAATCCCAGGATCGAAACATAAGTAAGTTAAGAATCTTTTAATTAAGGTTATTAATTTATCTTTGTAGGGAAATTACAGAATTAGTAATGTGCATTTACTAATTAGATTTTCCGAGAGATTTCGATTGTTATTTTTGGACAAAGCATTTCCAGGAATTATGGAAACCGAATTTGTGCTTTCATGAATGTCTTGAGAATATTTTCGGTTTTGGAAATTCCTTGGTGTCCAAACTTCCTTGTCTATAAATACACGAAGTTTGCCTTTCTAGCAAACTAATCCTTCGTAACAACAGACTTCCTCTTTTGTCTTTGTTACTGGTGTATCCGCCTATCGGAGAGGAGAGTAATCTAATTAGGTGAAATCTCTTACGACCGCTTGTTTTAAAGTCTTCTTTCGGATTGAAAAGCTCTAGCGCGACCTGTTGGTGGGAAACTAGATAATTGTGGTTTATCTTTGTTTTCGATTGATTTGATTGACTAACGATGGTTGAAATCTGATTGCACTTATTTTGTTTATTCTTCAGAATCTTCTCTTCTGATATAAGATTCACTCAAACTAGTTCAGAGTTTCGACAGGGATCTTTAGACTGTTGTTAGTTCTAAAGTTGTGATAATCCATTGTTAACAGATTACGTTTTGTGCGTGATTGATCACAATAGATTCAAGTGATTGTGTGCAGGTTTTTATTGAAGATTTAAGAAGATTTGAAGACAAAAAAGATATTGAAGATCTGACTTGGGTTTTATAATCTTTGGTGTGCACAATACTTGTTTGGGTAAAAGAGGATCCAATTAATAATCGGTTTATCCTTGTGGTAGATTGGATTGATTAATTGAGTAGATCGGCATCAACACGGTTCTTCGGATTAAAGGTGTTGTTGGATTAATCTTAATCGATTACCTTTGGGGGATGAACATAAGATAAATGTAGACCCGACGAAGGAGTTTATGTTGAGATAAACGAAAGAGCCTTTGTTCCGACTCATATCACTTGGTTGAATAGAGTTGATACTAAACAGATTTCTTGTTCCTTTACTATTTGGAATACGAACCAAAAGGATTGTTCCAAGTACGTGACTTATTCATAAGTCGGAGGCGTGAGAATACAGACGAAACTAGGTGAACTATAGGGTTAGTTACTTGGTCTCAACTATACGAAGTTAAGTGTAATTTTGTGTAGCGGCTTAATCCTGAGAGTATTCAATTCTGGACTAGGTCCTTGGATTTTTCTTCATTTGCGGTTTCCTCGTTAACAAAATCTTGTTGTGTCATTTAATCTAATTTTCTGCATTATAACTGTTTTATTATAATTAAAGTAAGTTACACAAACGTTAATTCCTATTTACTTGATAAGCAGTCCTATTGTGTTTGGTAAAGTCTGAACATTTATATCAAGTAAACATACTTCGTTGTTGTATTGTCTCGATCTCGTATCCATAGACCATCACACGAAGTGTGAACCGATTAGTTGTATTGTCTCGACTCAGTCCATAGACAATCACTTTCGGAGAAAGGACTTATAGGTAGGAAAAGTTTTAGCTTGAGGTATATTTGGGTACCCTCGCCTTTTCAATTGGTATCAGAGCATGCAAACACGAAAAGATCAAACAATCTGTGTTTGGTGCGATCCAACCTATAAGAATTGAATCTATGTCCGATTCAATTAACGTTATGCAAGAGTTTGAATGCTCAAAAGTTGAAGATGTTAATACTTCGTTCACTCATGATCCAGGAGTAACGAAAACATCTATGTCTTTTTCTGAGGAAAAAGAAGATGCTGATAAAGAGTTGGTAAAACTCCTAAAGTCAATACAATCTCTGTCTTTTAAAGTGTTTATTTTAAAGACAGAGTCGAATCTTCTTAAGCAGGAGATCAGAGAAAAAGACATTCAACTGAACTGTCTAGCCAAAGAGAAAATGGATCTCGATGTCAAACTAGAAGCTCTTGGTAAATCTCTTACAGATAAAGAGACACATCCTATGATTCTGAATAATGATGTTGTTGTGATTTTTTCTGATGAGGAAACTAAAAGTCCTTGCTCGACTTTTACAGATTGTGACAAAACTGGGTTAATCACATCTAAAACAGATCAAGATGATGGTAGTTTGCCTAACTACATCAAGTTAGAAGAGGATGAGAAACCATCTTCTAGATCTACTGATGATCAAACGAAATCTTGTCCAAAGGAAACTTTCAACCGATTCCGTGTTGACTCTAAGGAATATAAATTTCAGTCACTTGACAGGGAACTTATACTTCTTCAACATACAGTGGTAAAATTTTTGAAAGAAGTTTCTTGTCCTAAAAACTGAAAGATTATTCCTCAATAGAAAGACATATTATACTATATCCAAATAAGATCAACTCAAAGGAATCAGAGGAAAGAATTGATAATCGATTCTGGAAAAAGGTTCCTCCTCACCCATATCAAAACGGTTCTGGTTTTGATGAGGAACAACTTCAGAAGGAAGGGAAAGAGCGAATCTCTGCCAAAAGAAACAATCAGGAATTTCCGATAGTTGTTTCAGATGATCACACTAATGTGAATAATAAGGAAGTCCTTAGAATGAGAACATCTTATAAAAATCTCATTGAAAGAATAAAGAGAGATCTAGATATCTCCGAGAATTCTCACATTAGTACTTTTTCTCCACATGATCATATCTCTAGAGTTAGAAAAGATCATCGTCTTGGAAGAAAATATCTTGGGCAGAAATTCCCTAAAAGAAACATGAACTATGTTTCTGATATTCACGGTAAGCTGGAAAAAGCTTACTCCGATACAACTTAGTTGTATCATATGTTGTGCTTTCTCATCTTTTCGTGCTCATAATCTTTGATGGGAAACACACAATAAAACAGGAGCACAATTGGTTGTGTAGTTGATTATCAGAAAATTTTCTGTGAAAGTATATGGGTTATTGCAAATCCATGGTAGTTGAAAACGTTCATGTTTAACATGATTTTCCAAAATAGGTGATTATTTGGAATTTTCGGATGTGTTTCATAAACCTTCCAACTTAGAAATCTCGGACTAAGGAAAGGTAATATATTGTCTTATATTTTTGGATTTTCCAGAGGTCTTTTGGTCCGAAAGTTGTCTCTTTTAATAGGAGAAACTTTTTCTTATTTGTATTCGAAACCCTGAGGAATCCTTTATATTCGATTATAACCGATCATGCCTCCAGTAACTCGCAGTGTGTCAAAGACTAATAAGGAGGAAGATCAAACGGTTAAGGATTGTCAAGGAATCAATACAGAGAGAAAGAAGAAAGGCATTATGTCTAATTATGACTGCGATAGTTCTGTTGGATCACAAGATGAGTCATGTCTGTTGGCTTACAACCTTCAAGATCCAACCAAAACCAAGTGGATTCGTTCTGATAGTATGATTGACTATATCCAAGGTTTTGACGAACTAGAAACCAATCTTGCTATGACTATTTGACATCAAGATTGGGCAAAAAATAGGTACGAAAGTACAAGAGGAATTCTTACTGAGCTCAATGCTCTAATTGAAGATCTTGAAAAATAAGAAGTGGTTGCGGACAAGTCCCTTGAGACATGCTTTAAGACTTTGAACACTGAAGAGACCTCGGTAAACAACAAGAGCACCACTAGAGATTAAGTTGGTTGCTGTAATACTTAATCTAGTATAATAGACATCAATTTTTGATTTCTTTCATTGATTGTATTGGTCTATTATGATTAAAATTATTTGTTTAGTAATTTTTCTTGTGATAGTTTTCGGTTTACATAGCTTGTGCTTAATTACTTTTATCTTATTGCTATGTATGTTTATGGGATGTTTGATTTCGGTTTTACTACCTTAATATTCGATCTCATATGGTGAACCCTCATGGTTTGGGTGACTTTTTGATTTAGCGGGATTAAGTTCTAGCCCTAGTAGGTAGGTTTTATCAAAGAATTATAAGGGGTTCTAATAGAAACAGTATGTGAAAAAGTCACAATATGTTGAGTCGGTTTTGGTTTAGCATAAAAGCATATGTGTTTCGACGGTTTTCAACTTTTGCTTGTAATTGTTAAAATCGGTTTTCAACCTTTCTCTGGTAAAGGTTGTGGTGTGTTGTTATTTTTTAGTTTATGCATAAGGATGACAACATGGTTATATTTCGATATCAATTCTCCCTGGACGAAGATGCTATCATATTGGAGAAGTGGATGCGAAATTTGAGGTAACAATCTTGTTAGTAATTGTTTTCCTGTTTAAGAAAAGCCTGAGTTTATATTATATATATTTGTTGATTTTTCTTAACAAAATTTCGGTTCAATTGATATTTATTCCATGATGTGTGTGTGGATGTGTGATTCAATTGGTTCCGGTTAAGAAAAACTATTGTTATCTTGCTTTATTGTGTGATATCAATCGTTTAGGCTTACAAAATTTCGGTACAATTGATGTGTGTGTGATTCAATTGGTTCCGGTTAAGAAAAACTATTGTTATATTTATTTTGTATAGTTTCAATGGTTTAGGCTTACAAAATTATGGTGCAATTGTGGTACTTTTAATGTCTATGTTGTTTCAATTGCTTCCGGTTGAGGTGAATAATTATGTAAGTTGATTTATGTTGGTTTGTATGAATTATTTATGGCTTAACGAAATAATATGTGTACGAGATGAATTATTTAGTCCAATTCGATTCCGGATAAGAAACTAAGTTAATTCTGATCTTAGTTTGACTTATCGAAGTGAGATTTCGATTATTCAAGTCTAATCGAATGCCTAAACAAGGAAATGCTAGTTAACTAACCTAGTATTTGGTTTGTTTAAAATTGAAAGGTCTAAGTTTGTGGATAATTAGAACCTGATGAGAAAATGAAGTTTATCTTTATTTTGATCTTATCGAATTAAGGGGTTGTTTTTGAACAATCGGTTTAGCAAAGGGACTAATGTGATTAGTTTTTTTTTTTGGTTTTCTAAACTAAATGGAAAAAAAAATTTCGGGCAATTGTTTCCTTGGTAACATATCAAAATAAGACTACTTGTAGTTTCGGTTTTGATACTGGTTATCAGAACATGATGTGTGGAACCCTCGTGCCTAACTCTACAGGTTTGCAAGTCTATTCTGAGATTTGTAAGATTCTTTTCGTGTTGTCCTTTATTTTTTCGTTTCTTTGTCATTTTTGTGACAAAAAGGGGGAGAAATATATGGAGTAAACAAGTGATACTGGCATTGATTTTATATTAATTGGAATCACTGAGGAAAAGAACATTGGTACTTGAATGTTTTATCTAACGAAAGAGTGAAAGCACATACTAAGGGGGAGTAACATGTCATATTGATTGGTATAACAAAGACGTGCAGATTGAATATCTACCTATCTTCCTTAGGGGAGTATTAGCTTTGTTATTATAATGTCAACAACGGCATTTTCAAGGATTGAATGTAAGCAGTTTTACTGTGCTGTTGAAACGGGAATCAAGCAGAGTGTAATGAATTCTTGTAATTTGTTTATCCATATGATGTAAGAGTTTTGTCACTAAAATTGACAAAGGGGGATATTGTTAGAACATTGCTCGGTTGAACCCACCAAGCGTTGGTATGTCAAGTTTGGTTGTCATATTTTAGTGAATCAAAACTCATGTTAAGAGTCGCTTGATTATGTGCTAGAGTTAAACTTCGTATAGGTTAGCTTGAAAGCATTAGGATATGAGACATTACAAGTGTTGCGAAGTCTTGAAGATGTGAAGAAGCAAGGAGATACAATGACAACAATCATCCTTCCACTTGAGGTTTGTGATATTCGACTTGAACTGTTTCATTCCCTAACATATCTTTCAAGTCGTGCATATTGAAAACATAACTGCGAAGCATATATGAACTCTAGATAGACATAGTATTAAGGAATACAATAAGAGGTTTATTGCTTAACCATTAAACTTTGTAGATAAGATATCGCCATAATCATTTGAATGCTATTGTTATTATGTATGTGTATGAGGTAAGGATTTCATCCTAGGGAACAATGTTTACATGTGTTCTAAGGAAGTAAGTTCATAAACTTGTTTGTGGACCGAAAAGGAAATTGCCAGGAGTTATTGGTTTTGTTATTCATTGCATATCTTATGAACAACCAATATGTGTGATAGAGTATAACCGCTCACAACTTGTTGTGTTCTTGGTAGAACTATTCACAAAGTCCTGACTTTTGTATTGGTATAAATTTTATTAGTAAAACCACTATTAAGTAATCACCTGTGGTATGATCAGATTATGTCTGCCTTGGGGAAAGGGAACTGATCCTAGTAAGGGAAAGGGAACCGACCTTGTAAGGAAAAGGGAACTGATCCTAGTAAGGGAAAGGGAACCGATCCTTGTAAGGGGTGCAGTACATCAAGGGGAACCGATCCTTGTATGGGGTGCAACAAGGTTTATAACAGAAAGGGGAATATGTACATGTGCAACACATATAAGTTAGATACCATATATATGTGGGGAACCGATCCTAGTACCTAGTCAACCGAATCTTTGGGAAGCTAGTGTGACTATGCATAGTACTCACATGGAGGTAGAACCGAAACTTGTTTTGGTAGAACCGTAAACCCATGATTGTGATTGAATGTTGGTTTGATCAATCAAATAGTTCTTGAAAGTCAGATGAACCAATTCTAAACTTGTTTGGAAGTGTGGAAAATCGGTTTCAAGGTTGTAAGTGTGAAAGAGAACTTACAAAGTAAAGATGTCGACAAACTTTGAACACGTGTTGTGAATGTTTATGTCTATAATTGTTCAAAGATATTCCATAACGGCTAAGGGAAGAGAATCCCAGGATCGAAACATAAGTAAGTTAAGAATCTTTTAATTAAGTTTATTAATTTATCTTTGTAGGGAAATTACAGAATTAGTAATGTGCATTTACTAATTAGATTTTCCGAGAGATTTCGATTGTTATTTTTGGACAGAGCATTTCCAGGAATTATGGAAAACGAATTTGTGCTTTAATGAATGTCTTGAGAATATTTTCGGTTTTGCAAATTACTTGGTGTCCAAACTTCCTTGTATATAAATACACGAAGTTTTCCTTTCTAGCAAACTAATCCTTCGTAACAACAGACTTCCTCTTTTTTCTTTGTTACTGGTGTAGCCGCCTATCGGAGTGGAAAGTAATCTAATTAGGTGAAATCTCTTGCGACCGCTCATTTTAAAGTCTTCTTTGGGATTGAGAAGCTCTAGCGCGACTCGTTGGTGGGAAACTAGATAATTGTGGTTTATATTTGTTTTCGATTGATTAACGGCGGTTGAAATCTGATATCACCTAGTTTGTTTATTCTTGAGAATCTTCTTCTGATATAAGATTCACTCAAACTAGTTCAGAGTCTCGACAGGGATCTTTAGACTGTTGTTAGTTCTAAAGACGATCTTGTGATAATCCATTGTTAACAGACTTCGTTCTGTGCGTGATTGATTACAAGAGATTCAATTGATTGTGTGCGGGTTTTTATTGAAGATTTAAGAAGATTTGAAGACAAAGAAGATATTGAAGATCTGACTTGGTGATAAACGCATTTATGTGTCTAATTTGTCCCAATTGTTTATATTGTTAGTGCTCGATTTTGTACTTATTTGGTTATTTTATGTCTTTGTAGGTGTTTTTGGAGAAATAAGCTTTTGCGGCGAAATTGGCTCAAAATGTGGCATTTGAACCTCCGTAGATAACGTACCAGAAGCACCCCAGAAGTATGTTGGAAGCACCCCAGAAATACCCCGGAGGAACCTTGAAAAAGTGTTGAAAATATCCCAGAAAAATTACTATTTGCACCCAAGGGGAAAGTGTTATTCGGACTCTCACTATGGATAAGGGGCACCCATTTCAGGGCATGTACTAAAGGGACTCTCGAACTGGATAAGGGGGAGGTCATCTTCATAATTCAAATCTGAAAAAAAAGGCGGGAAAACTTGGTTTCACGCTGTTGATTTTGGAAGCAAATTGTTTGAGCTGTTTAGGGAGATTCAATGCTGCAAATCGATTGGGATGAACTTCCCAGACAATAACAAGCCCAGTACAATCGATTGGACCCATCCAATTGGGATGGAATGGCCGAGAGAGGGTTTCAAAGTCCCAACAGAGAGACGTGTTCTGTTTCGAGTTTAGAAGATTTTTGAGAGATTTCTGGAGGACTTTGACGCTGGATTAACATGTACATGGTCCTATTCAAGTCTAGGGAAGAGTTTGGTAGCTATTATATAGCTAACAGCACGTGAAAAAAAGAAAACAGAACTGATTATCGTTTCAACCTCAGAGAATAAAAAGAGGAGATTTCATCGGGATTTGATGACCATGTTGAGTTATAAAAAGGTTGGGTCGAGTCATAAGAAGGGTTAGAAAGTTTTAGGAGAGAGTTAGGAGGAGTTTAGAGACGAGAAGAAGAAGTTACATGAGGTATTGTTGCTCCTGCTGCTGCTGCTCGAGGAGGAAGAAGAAGACGAAGAACAGACTCGCAGAGTCCGTCGTTCTTCGACAGTCTTAAAAGCAGAACAAGTATCGTTCTTATACAGCAGAAAGGGCTTATCGTTTACAGCAGTCTCAAAAACACTTACCCCTTTGTAACAGTGACGCTGTAACACTTCTGCAGCGTTGCTAATTTCAATTATCAATTATTTTCATCAATAAAAACACTTATTTAGCCATGAATACATCTTGTGAGTGTGTTTTCGGGATGAGGAGCTAAACCCATTAGCCAAGGCGACGGAGGAAGCCATTGTTCCACATTAATTGGTGTAATTCTAATTTTAATATTTATTTGCAATATTTTTACATGATTATTTGCATGGAATTTATATTGGATAATTGATTTTTATTGAATAATTGTGATTCGTTTTGATGGAGCATGCTTAGTTTAAGACTTTTGATGTTTCATGCTTGGTGTTTACATTTATTACTTCAAAAATCTACAAAAGGCATAAAATTAGAATCACTCTAAAAGAAAAATTGCATGAATATTAATTATTAGAATTTATCAAATAATGGGTCAATGGTGGAATCCAAGTCTTGGTGTTTTTTCTCTATAACTTTGAACAACTCTTTTTATTTGCTTGTTTAATTTAAATCTAAAAATTGTTTTCTTCACAAGTCTGAAAAGAACCCAGTTTTTACCACAACTACAACATCATTTGAAAATCCATCAAATTTTTGGCGCCGCCGACGCGGACCTGTGTTTAGTTAGCATTTTTTTAGATTTTTTTTTATTTATTTGTTCTTCTTTACGTTTCTGTTTTTTTTTTTGTCTTTTTCTTTCAGATTCTTGAAGTTGGAGCGAAAGAAATTTTTTTCCAAAGTTTTTGGTGGACATTTAAAGACTTGGAGTAAAAGGCAAAGCAAAAGGAGCAAAAAAAAAAGAATTTTATTTATTTTTTTGATAAAAAGAGAGAAAAAAAAAAGAGAGACATTTTTTTTTGTAATTTTTTTTTTTAGACTTTCTTTTCTTTTGTATTTTTTTTTATGGACTTTGGACATTAATTTTGGGACATTTTTATTTTTAAACCCTACGGAAGGGTATCCTTAAATACAAACTGTTTGCAGGGAAGGACGGTGATTACAATATCACCTCGGCCCCTCGGGTTCGCACACGACATAGGAGTCGTGGCCCGAGTCGACTTCAGAGGTTCTTCGCCCGTCTGGTACGGGAGGTAAAATTCTAAACACCCGCGAATCTCCTGCAAGCGGGTTACTGGACTCCTTGTACTTAAGGTGAAATATGCTGAGGACTTGAATATGGACTGTTTTTAAATTCCTAGTAAAGGGCAAGGACTGGACCATATAAGATAAGGGTTCGGATTTCATCACCGCTCCCTTCTTGCCCGCCTTAGGAAAACGAAACCTAAAGCGAACCTAAGCCTAAAATTTGGACTAGAAAGAGACCTATAGGGTATCGAGCTTAACAGGACAATCATTCGAAAAATATTGGTTACTCTTTTAAGCACACCTCGAAGTTCTTGACGGTTTCTGCGAGTTGAATGCGTGACTGCGCCGCATTGGATCGGTGAGGTTTTGGGTATCAAAGCTCCACTGAGCTTCCCTCGCCTCGATTCAACTTGCTTTAACTCGGATTGATTCCAGAGGGGTTTGCTTAAATTGTAACGAATTCCCTTTCGAAGGATTAGAAGCTGGTCTAGAAACAATCTAAGTGGAGCCATCATGCTTGTTGTTTGCTAGAAATCTTTAGGTTTGCTGTGGTAAAGTCGAGTCAGCCTGCTGTGTGATTGCTAGAACCTTCCTTGTTAGGTTTTTATTTCTTTTTGAATTCTTTTTAGTGTATGCCCGATTTTGTTAATAGGGCTTGGAAAAGAGATACTCTAGGTCGATTGATTAGCGAAAAACCTAGTAGTTCTTCTGATTTAAGCAGGGAGCTCGAAGACTCTTCTTTGGAGAGCCCTGTTTTTGGAAACTTGTTTTGAGAACCTATCTCTTCGTGAGGAAAGTACCCCTAGTACTCCAGTTGTGCCAACGATGGCAACTTTGAAAGATTACATGTTCCCAACTAGGACCAACCGAGCTTCATGCATTAAATTCCAGCCACTACGGCTAATTTCGAGATAAAACCTAGTATTCTTCAGATGATCCCTATATTCTTAGGAAAAGATGATGAGAACCCTTATTTTCATATTAGGGACTTTGAGGAAATTGTGGGACAATTAGAATAAAAGACCTTACTGATGAAGTCTTGAAACTTAAAATGTTTCCCTTTTCCTTGAGAGATAAAGCCAAGACCTGGCTGAACAACCTACCATCTGAACCATGAAACATGGCAGGAACTTATCGCTCCTTCTATATGAAATTCTACCCTAAGCATAAAACTGCAGCTGTTAGGCAGAAAATTAGTGCTAGTGTGCAACAAGAGGGAGAGTCTCTTTATAGGTTTTTAGAGCGATTCAATGATCTCCTATCTCAGTGTCCTCACCATGGATTTGATAATATGAAACTCGTACAGATTATTTATGATGGTTTAGACTATTCGACCAAAGCCATGGTTGAGTCTATGTGCGCTGGTGAGTTCACTAGTAAAAATGCTGATGATGCTTTTACCTTCTTAGGAGCTATCGCTGAAAAATCCCAACAGTGGGAATCTTGTGTTGAACCCCCTAAAAGACTCTTAGTCAATAGAAGTAGCACCAATGTGGTAGATACAAGTTTTGGTTCAGATGCTAAGTTTGCTGCTTTATCTAGAAGGTTAGAAGCTTTGGAAATGGGGCAGTCTAAAAATAGGTCCCTTGTTGAACCTAATAGAGCCTCTCAAGTCTCTAGTTGTGGAATAGAACCCGATAATTCATTTTGGGAAGGTCGGTTAGTGAAGAGCAAGCCCATGCTGTCTATAACAATGCTAGGTTTGAGAACCGTCAGAAGTTTGACCCATACTCAGAAACCTACAACCCTGGTTGGAGAAACCATCCTAATTTCTCTTGGTCTAAGGGCCAGAGTCAAGGCCAGTCTAGCAATTCTCAGCCTCCCCCAGGTTTTGGTTTTAAGAACTCTTCAGGTCAAACCCAGTTTCAGAACACTTCCGAGAAAAAGATCTCTACCTTAGAGGATACTCTCACTATGTTAGCAAATAACCATGAAATGCTAACAAAGAACCACATGAGCTTTCAACAAGAAACTAGGCAAGAATTGAAGAATAATTCCCAGAGTCTTGCCAAGTTAGAACTTCAAGTAGGACAAATAGCTAAGTTTATAAGTGAGAGAAAATGGAAGGTTCCCTAGTAATACTGATCCTAACCCCAAAGGAGAGAAATCGTACAATCATGTGAATGCTGTCACAACCCTTAGGAGTGGAAAGTTGACAACAAGGTTGCCATGCCTGATAGTGAACATGCTGTAGTTCACCCTGCTGAGCCAGAAAATGAGGAGACTGATAGAGTCTCCAAAGAGACCAATGAGGGTCCTGTTAACCGGATTTGTTCCCAGAGCCCCGTTTCCCCAGCTGCTAGTTCCGACTAATAGGGAGTCCAACTTTAATGATATATTGGAGGTTTTTAAGCAGGTTAATATCAACCTTCCATTATTAGATGCAATTAGGCAGATTCCCTCTTATGCCAAGTTCCTTAAGGACTTGTGTACGCGAAAGCGTAAGCTCAGTGTCCAGAAGGAAAGCCATAGCTAGTCATGTGAGTTCTATTATTCAGAATACCATTACTCCTAAGTATAAAGACCCAGGGTCCCCTACCATTTCTTGCACAATAGGTAATACCGTGTTGAGAAAGCGTTGCTTGACTTAGGAGCCAGTGTGAACTTAATGCCATACCATGTGTACCTTAAGCTAGGACTTGGTGAGATGAAACCTACCCAGATAACACTTCAGTTAGCTGATAGGTCCGTTAAAATTCCTCGTGGTGTCATCGAGGATGTTCTCATAGAGGTTGACAAGTTTATTTATCCAGTGGATTTTATTATCCTAGATACCCAACCTGTCCCAGACCCAGAGAACCAAATACCAGTGATTTTAGGTCGCCCGTTTTTAGCCACATCTAATGCGATCATAAACTGTCGAAATGGTATTATGAATCTATCTTTTGGTAATATGACTATTGAGTTGAATATTTTTAATGTCAATAAGCTACATTCTGAGCTAGATGACACGTGCATTGAAGAGGTCAACATGATAGGAACCTTAGTTCCGAAGTCTGTACCAAACACCGAATCGGAAGATCCATTAGAGAGTTGTCTAGCCCGTTTTAGCATGGATTTCGACGATGATAGCAACATTGAACAAGTAAATGCTCTGTTGGATTCTATTCCTATGTTAGATACCGATATATGGAAATCTAGGTTTGAACCATTACTAGCTACCGAATCTACCTTAAGCCCTTATTTCGAAGAGCCTAAAGATCCTCCTAAGTTGGACCCCAATGCATTTGTAGGCCCATCTGAGTTTTTCCTCTAACTTCTTTGGATAGTGCTCGGAGAGATAGGCCAGAGACCATGATCAAGAAAAATAAGGAAGTTTTAGAGTGGACCATAGCCGCTATGAAGCGTAGCGGATGCCCACCTGATTATAACTCAGAGAAATCAATTGACCTTTTTCAGGACCGGATGGTCTAGCTAGGATATTGTGACTAGTTTATCTAGAGATACCCAAAACTCGAAGTTGGGGGTAGTGAACTAGAAGAAGCTCTAGAGTATTTTAAATACTCTCCGGATCCGGAAATTCAAGTCATAGTTAAAGGTCTTACGGAGAATAGTGATTACCCTAAATTTGGGGGTAGAGATTGTCAATTATCCCCAGTAGAAGTCCCTAACTTGGGACTCAAGCCTAGTGCATCTGAGGTATCGCTTGAGTCTATTCAGACTCCACAACCTGATCCGCCTGATACTGTCCAGGAGAAAATCCATATGTTAGAGACCCGTTTTTCGGATGAATCTGTTTGCCGAGACACTCATATGAAGCCCAATTGGGCACTCCAGATAAATCCAATTGTCTTGCGAGAAACTTTAGATCAGGTTGTGCTCTTTTTGCTCATTTTTCTGATCTTGACCATTTGTCTCCTATTAGTGGCAGTTCTATTTGGTCTTATGGACCCACAATTGTTTCGACTATTGGTATACGACTTTGGAAGGTGAAAATTCTTTTTGAGGTATTTGATGTCTAGCTAATGAATATAAATTTAGCATTTACTGGGAGGCTCCCGCGTTCTTGTGATACGGTAATATCCTTCCTTATTTCTTTTCCCTCCAGTGGTAATATTTTCTCCTTGTATGTGCTTTAATTTCATAAGTAGAAACATTGAGGACAATGTTAGATTTAAGTTTGGGGGTGGGAAAGAAACACTTTTTTGCTTTTAGTTGCAATAAATAAACTCCAGAGCTTAGAAATTATGCCTATTGAGGATTGCACTAACTAATCTAAGTGGATGGAAGCATTTTGGTTGTAGGAGTTGAAGAACCAATCTGATTAGATGGCAACATCTAGAAGAGTCTATTCATAAAAGCACAGAGCTCAGGTGTTAGAAATAACATGATAGTTTCACCATATCTCGTTGAGTCCTTTTCACTTCTATTTTTATTTTATTTTATTTTTAAACTATGTTTCTCTAAGTGATAGGTGGGGCCCATGATTCAAGTTGTTACCAATGCTAGGGTGAATTAGAGTGATTGAGATACAATGAAAAAAAAAAAGAGAAAATATTGAGACCAGACCATTTGACCAAAAGGAATAAATTCAATAAAGTCGACCACTGGTACCCTTGTATATGCCAGTTGTGTTGACCTAGAGTTAGGTTATCGACCACTGGTACCCTTGTATATGCCAGTGTGTTGATATTAGTCAGACTAGTATCTCAATCCATAGGATAGGTTCATTTTGGCGGAGGCCTTCAGACAGATATGGGAAACGTCGTTCACTTAGTAAACATCAAAACCATCTATGTTTTCTATATCCATCTTCTTGATCTATCCATGTGATTAGTTTTGACTCCGAATATGATGTCCATAGTGCAACTATCTGAGTAGAGCTCTGTCACTTTATATGAATTTTAGTATGCTTGAGTGCAAACTCGTGTACAGCAATTGGAATTTCGCATCAGGGTACTTCTTCCTGTAGTCAATAAGTATGCCAACCAAGGAGATTCTTTAGTGCCTTCCAAGGTTCTGCGTAGATAGCTAAGGTCTGGAGTATTAAGGTTTTGTAGGTATATCTCTGGTAAGCCCTCCCGAGACTATAACTCGGCCACTAGGGCCACCTAGGGGTTTAAAGGCTTATTGCATACGCTAAATGCAATCGACGATGCCTGCGACAATGAGTTAGGATTTTATTTTGTAGTTTTGATTTGCTTGGGACTAGCAAATAATAAGTTTGGGGGTATTTGATAGACGCATTTATGTGTCTAATTTGTCCCAATTGTTTATATTGTTAGTGCTCGATTTTGTACTTATTTGGTTATTTTATGTCTTTGTAGGTGTTTTTGGAGAAATAAGCTTTTGCGGCGAAATTGGCTCAAAATGTGGCATTTGAACCTCCGTAGATAACGTACCAGAAGCACCCCAGAAGTATGTTGGAAGCACCCCAGAAATACCCCGGAGGAACCCTGAAAAAGTGTTGAAAATATCCCAGAAAAATTACTATTTGCACCCAAGGGGAAAGTGTTATTCGGACTCTCACTATGGATAAGGGGCACCCATTTCAGGGCATGTACTAAAGGGACTCTCGAACTGGATAAGGGGGAGGTCATCTTCATAATTCAAATCTGAAAAAAAAGGCGGGAAAACTTGGTTTCACGCTGTTGATTTTGGAAGCAAATTGTTTGAGCTGTTTAGGGAGATTCAATGCTGCAAATCGATTGGGATGAACTTCCCAGACAATAACAAGCCCAGTACAATCGATTGGACCCATCCAGTTGGGCTGGAATGGCCGAGAGAGGGTTTCAAAGTCCCAACAGAGAGACGTGTTCTGTTTCGAGTTTAGAAGATTTTTGAGAGATTTCTGGAGGACTTTGACGCTGGATTAACATGTACATGGTCCTATTCAAGTCTAGGGAAGAGTTTGGTAGCTATTATATAGCTAACAGCACGTGAAAAAAAGAAAACAGAACTGATTATCGTTTCAACCTCAGAGAATAAAAAGAGGAGATTTCATCGGGATTTGATGACCCTGTTGAGTTATAAAAAGGTTGGGTCGAGTCATAAGAAGGGTTAGAAAGTTTTAGGAGAGAGTTAGGAGGAGTTTAGAGACGAGAAGAAGAAGTTACATGAGGTATTGTTTCTCCTGCTGCTGCTGCTCGAGGAGGAAGAAGAAGACGAAGAACAGACTCGCAGAGTCCGTCGTTCTTCGACAGTCTTAAAAGCAGAACAAGTATCGTTCTTATACAGCAGAAAGGGCTTATCGTTTACAGCAGTCTCAAAAACACTTACCCCTTTGTAACAGTGACGCTGTAACACTTCTGCAGCGTTGCTAATTTCAATTATCATTATTTTCATCAATAAAAACACTTATTTAGCCATGAATACATCTTGTGAGTGTGTTTTCGGGATGAGGAGCTAAACCCATTAGCCAAGGCGACGGAGGAAGCCATTGTTCCACATTAATTGGTATAATTCTAATTTTAATATTTATTTGCAATATTTTTACATGATTATTTGCATGGAATTTATATTGGATAATTGATTTTTATTGAATAATTGTGATTCGTTTTGATGGAGCATGCTTAGTTTAAAACTTTTGATGTTTCATGCTTGGTGTTTACATTTATTACTTCAAAAATCTACAAAAGGCATAAAATTAGAATCACTCTAAAAGAAAAA
Organism: Papaver somniferum; assembly: GCF_003573695.1. Lineage (NCBI taxonomy): Eukaryota > Viridiplantae > Streptophyta > Magnoliopsida > Ranunculales > Papaveraceae > Papaver > Papaver somniferum. The sequence continues at coordinate 46,689,947 of NC_039361.1, read as the reverse complement.
TTGCATGAATATTAATTATTAGAATTTATCAAATAATGGGTCAATGGTGGAATCCAAGTCTTGGTGTTTTTTCTCTATAACTTTGAACAACTCTTTTTATTTGCTTGTTTAATTTAAATCTAAAAATTGTTTTCTTCACAAGTCTGAAAAGAACCCAGTTTTTACCACAACTACAACATCATTTGAAAATCCATCACTTGGGTTTTATAATATTTGGTGTGCACAATACTTGTTTGGGTAAAAGATGATCCAATTAATAATAGGTTTATCCTTGTGGTAGATTGGATTGATTAATTGAGTAGATCGGCATCAACATGGTTCTCCGGATTAAAGGTGTTGTTGGCTTAATCTTAATCGATTACCTTTGGGTGATCGAACATAAGATAGATCTAGACCCGACAAAGGAGTTTATGTTGAGATAAACTGAATAGCCTTTGTCCGACTCATATCACTTGGTTGAATAGAGTTGATACCAAACAGATTTCTTGTTCCTTTACTATTTGGAATACGAATCAAAAGGATTGTTCCAAGTACGTGATTTATTCATAAGTCGGAGGCGTGGGAATACAGACGGAACTAGGTGAACTATAGGGTTAGTTACTTGGTCTCAACTATACGAAGTTAAGTGTAATTTTGTCTAGCGGCTTAATCCTGAGAGTATTCAATTCTGTACTAGGTCCCGGGGTTTTTCTGCATTTGCGGTTTCTTCGTTAACAAAATCTTGATGTGTCATTTACTTTTATTTTCCGTATTATAATTGTTTTATTATAATTGAATTAAATTACACAAATGTTAATTCATATTTAGTTGATAAGCAATCCTATTGTGTTTGGTTAAGTCCGAACCTTTATATCAAGTAAACATACTTCGTTGTTGTATTGTCTCGATCTCGTATCCATAGACGATCACATGAAGTGTGAACCGATTAGTTGTACTGTCTCGACTCAGTCCATAGACAATCCCTTTTGGAGAAAGGACTTATAGGTAGGAAAAGTTTTAGCTTGAGGTATATTTGGGTACCCTCGCATTTTCACTTCTAAACTGGATCAATAACAGAAATCCATCAGCTGGATGTTCTACATCAATCCCTCCTTCTTCAAAATGACTCGTTCTCGAGTTTCCTAAACAAAATAGTAAATCATTTTTTCATGAAAAATGACGATTTCAAGCATATTAAGAATGTTAGGGATGTTCTAATTCGAAGGTAGCTCAACCACATCAGCATTATTACTGATATTTTTCAAGATTTTGAAAGGACTGTTGAAAAAGCGGGGGTCTAACAACCACACCCAGTATTTCGCTTAGCAATCTGTATGGACTAACTCGATTATACTTTCAAGAGAATCAACTAGACAGTCAGACTCAATCATAAGAAAAGTATATCAAAGAGTTATACCTCAAGTTCTCAATTCAATCTGCAATCAAACAAATAGGAATTTGCGAGCCCGATTGAATATAAGAAATATCTTGGACGGTATCAAAAACCAATATCCAAGTCTCAATCAATTTAATCAACAATCAAAGGTTGGATTCACAATGATTGGTATTACGCACAACCTGTGATGTTTCAATTATATAAACAAATATAATGCGGGAAAGAAATAACACATAAACCAGAAGTTTTGTTAACGAGGAAACCGCAAATGCAGAAAAACCCTGGTACCTAGTCCATATTTGAACACCATACTGTATTAAGCCGCTACAGACACTAGCCTACTCCAAGTTAACTTCGGACTGGAATATAGTTGAGTCCTAACCAATCTCACGCTGATCAAGGTACAGTTGCGCTCCTTACGTCTCTGAATCCCAGCAGGACTCTACGCACTTGATTCTCTTAGATGATCTCACCCACAACTAAGAGTTGCTACGACCCAAAGTCGAAGACTTGATAAACCAATCTGTCTCACACAGAAAAGTCTATTGAATAGATAAATCTATCTCCCACAGATATACCTATGAGTTTTATTCCGTCTTTTGATAAATCAAGGTGAACATAAACCAATTGATATACCGGATTTATATTCCTGAAAAACATACTAGAAATATCAATCACCTCACAGTAATCTTAATCGCATGGTAGCGAAACAAGATATTATGGAATCACAAACGATGAGACGAATATGTTTGTGACTACTCTTTAGCTTTCCTATCGGAGATTAAATCTCGATCCAATCTTAGAGAAGATAGTACTCAATCACGATAAAAAAAACAACAATATCAGAACACGCAACTACAGAGAAAATAGTTGGGTTTGGCTTCACAATCCCAATGAAGTCTTCAAGTCGTTAACCTACATGGTTTTTGAAAAAACCTAAGGTTAAAGGAGAATCGAATCTAGTCGCAACTAGTATCACACATGAGGTGTGGGGATTAGGTTTCCAAGTTGCTAGAGTTCTCCCTTGTATAGTCTTCAAATTAGGGTTTGAAATCAATGTTACCTTGGTAACAAAGCATTCAATATTCACCGTTAGATGAAAACCTGATTAGACTCAAGCTAATATCTTTCAACCGTTAGATCGAACTTAGCTTGTTACACACAAATGAAAAGTTACTTCATTTAGATATGAATAACCATATCTAAACGTGTACACCTTTGTTGGATCAACAATAGTTAACCGAAGTTAGCCATATGAACACTTTCATATCAACCATATTCATCTTAACCATAACTAGTTCAAATGACTCAAATGAAACTAGTTCTAGAGTTGTTCAATTGTTTATATTATCATAGAAGTATACAAGACACAATTGAAGAAAAGTCTATTTTGATTCACTCGAATCAATTCATGAAAATTATAGCCATGGTTTGGAAAAGAGTGCATTCCTTAATATATAAAAGTTCATGAACAAACCGATTTTAGAACATAACCTACTCAAGTATGCAAACGGGTATGTTTACCTAAGTAGTCGGACTTGGACTGTGTTCGTTAGTATCCAAATGGGTACGCGTACTATCGTTCACATCCGAACTAAGTTGAATATAGTGCGCGTACGGTTACGCATACTAAAGTTCCCGGACTTCAACTGACTTCGCCAGTACGTATATGGGTATGCAAACTATAGCTCCCGGACTTCACCTGACCAATCAGTACGCATACGGGTATGCATACTAGATTGCCGGTCTTGGACTACACATATGCAAGTACGCATATTGTGTTTATATCCCATCATGGTTAATCGTTCTAAACTCCCATTTTGATCTTTGAAAAATTCTTGGAAGACGACGATAGCTGTCTCACACAAACTATTAGCTTCAAAGCAATTTTCAAGTGATCGAATGATCAATACGAAACATTCTGAGTCTACATCAAATGATTGTCTCACACAAATCATGTAAGATATTACCAGGCGATTTTCACATGATCATCTTTTGACTTTCGTCAAGAATATAAGTTGAACTTGGTTAAAGAAAAAGCTTACCAACACATATTTCGAGAAATATGTAAGCGAGTTAAACTCGGCTCGAAATATCAAATGTGTATAATTGAAGTCTATATAGCTATGCGACTTTTGTCTCAAATAGAAGACAGAGTAGATAGACTTTTGAGTGATAGATGAGTTCAGGTCTCCAGATACCTTTTATTTATAAAGTTCCACAAGCACCCCTTAGTAGTTCTCCGTCTTCAATCGATGAATGCCGTGAAGTCTAATACTCAACTACACTTTCTATCCTAACCCGAGACATAGCCATAAGTAGACTGGAAATCAAGACTTATAGTTTTGAAAAATAAACTTGACAAACAAGCTTGAGATAGCAATGCTTGCGAGTTCGACCGAGCAGTGCTCTAACAATCCCCCCCATTTGTCAATTTTAGTGACAAAACTATCAATACATATGGATTATAAAATAAATAAACTTTATAGCTTTTCATCCAAATGCTTGATTTACTTGGTTCTTCAACATTACTCGAAATCTTCATCACTTCCAAGTACTCCAGTGATTCTGAACGTGTTCAACTCAGCATCATAGGTGTTGAAGATCCGTAGCTATAACAATGAGAAAACAGTTACTCTCAATCATTATATAGTGTCATAGTATTATTACACAACATCAAATTCCAATTGTATCACAACTTTGACAACCATACTATGGTGATATCTATCACTCCCCCTTAGTCAATACTTCATCTCACTTGAAAACCGCTCCCCCTTACATAATGATCTGTAAACCATATGTATTTGTAGTGTGAACTACACATTAATTCTCCCCCTTTTTGTCAATATAAATTGGTAAAGATACGAAAACTAGTGGGATCCTAATGAAATTCTCATGGAGATACTTCATGACCAAAAAAAAAAACATATCAACTTTGTTTAGATGTAATCATATAGTCGAAACTAAATGCATTCATCAATGAGTTAACAGAGATACAAGAAAACTCCTACAAATTCAACAGTCGCATTCCCCATAAAGATTTGGCAATTAAGCACAAGTTCAATTAAGAACTCCCCTCCATAAAATGTCATTCCCGAAAGAACAATAAGAGCGACCTTACTTTTACAAGGAAAGAAGGATTTCTTTGGACATTAACAAATCACATGAAACATGAATTTCTATCCAGTAAACTCAATTAAATTAACCACAACAGAACCCATGATTAATTTAATCGGAAATGCTTACATAAGAGAACTTACGGAGACGCATAGTATTTACACAAAGATGTGGATCAGGGAAAGACCAATACTGCGGAATATTCAAAGATTCATTCTATTTTTTTTATCAATATTTGCATAAAGACATATAATAGACTTAATGTTTGCAGACAAAAGTTCACCTTATCTTCATCAATATTTGCATAATGACATAATAGGCTTAACTTTTATTGTCAAAAGTTCATTATATCTTTTATCAATAAAAACATATGATAGACTTAAATTTTGAGAAAATATGGGACAATCACAGTTCACGGACGCAAACATACATATCCCATAACAAGTTGCAATATACAACACCAGAAAGATTATTATTGCAAAGTTATCTTCCAAATACACTTTAGAATTTAAATAAATAAATCTAAAAACATTGCAAGATGAAAATCCTTGGCAATAACTATATGTACTCACAATAATTGCTATTCCAAATCCTAGTTATCCTTCTTAAAACACAAGAATAAATTCTCATAAGAAGTTTCCTAGATAAAATAACAAGAGATAAAAATTGTAATCATCATCTTCATCATCAGAAACCATCCAAGAGGCTTGAATCCTATCCATATCTTCTTTGATCTCGAGAAACTTAGTGGCGATCACACGTAATTGTTCTTGCACGCATTTTACCTTGGAATTGATCTTACACACCCTTGTGAATTTGAAAGAAGACTCAATGTGGTAGGATCACAAGAACCGTAAAAGGAAACACATCTTTTTCGTTTACAAGCATTCTCCTTCATAAGTTTGAAAGTACAAGAACGAACAAGTTTGGAGTTCCAATGGAGTTTCCAATAGGAGCAATAGAATTTGCTCGACAAATTTGCTCAATTAAGCAAGGAAAGCCTAACTTCTTATTGGATGACGTCATTGAGAGCATTTGGTGAATGATGAATCCACAAATATCAAGACTTCGAGAACCCAATTCAAGGAAATAGACTAACTCCGCAAACTCACGACTCCACTAAGAATTCTCAATTATGGAGGGATAAAGATTAGATATACCAAGTTTTTTGAAAGACATCAAAGCAAGACTAAGATAATCAGTAGGAAATTCCTCTTCAATCCAATCAACACTCTTGCCACAAAGACCATTGGAAATGGTTTCATAAGATGGTCTTTCTTCCCTTGGTCTAGGAAAGCGAAAATTACCCAAAGGAATTTCGGTAATCCTTGAAATCAACTCTCTATTAACAAGAATTCTTTCTTTATTTATCATGGTCTTGAATTCCATGTCATCAAGATCAACATCATGGATGTTAGCGTAGAAGATTCTTGTGAGAGTGTCAAAACCTTCACCAAGACCATTAAAGATGTTTCCAAGATTAAATTTTTCAAAGAAAACCAAATCTTCTTTATGACCACTAACCATATCCAATTTCTTTTCTAGAATGAAACCACTAGAAGAAATCCTTTCAAAGATCTTACTACTAGAATCATTGATAAATCTAATTCTAATAGAATCTTGATTATGAGGTATAGTCATGCTAGAAGGTGATGAATCCAAGTTTTTTGAAACCTTCTTTGAAAACTTGAAATTTCCCATGAGACCTAGAAATTGAGTGTACAAGGAGAAGGAAAAACTTACTTGATTTGCTCCTTGATGATGAATAAAAACCCTTAGTCACTTTTGAATCTCCAAAGATAAATTTTAATGGAGATGATACATGAACCCTAGAAAAGTTCTCGTACGCGGACTAGAGAAGGAAGAAGAAGGGTACGCGTACCATACTTCTTATATACCCAAAAATGGGCTTGGACCCGTTTATGAACCGCGACCCACAAAAGGAAAGCAAGATTTCTTAAAGCGTTCAACAGCCAAGGTTCGCACACTGAAAGGATTCGTACAGTGCAGTAAAAGGATAGTAGAAAAAACTACAACACGTTAATTAACCTTGGGTAGAGAAAAAAAACTTGTCAAGGAATTTTTCTCAAAGAAAAAGATTAAAAATAAATTAACCCAAACACAAACAATAATCAAACCGCCCATCTCAAGTTATATACAAATGGGGTAGAGCCAATCTTGTTACCAAGAGGCTAGATGTGCAGAGAAATCCTCATGCAACTTTTCTGGTTGATATTTGTGAAATGTACCAAAAGTATAATCATAGTAATGATGATACTCATGGTTAATAGAATTTTTTAAATCCTTTTTCTTATGACCAAGGAATGACGTTTCTCGACAATTAGAACCTACACCGAACTCACCAGAAATCTTTTTATCAATTTCACAAGAGTTAGTAGTAAGCATAGTTCGTACATCATGAATACATGATTTGACAGGTACAAAACTTTTATCAGAACGATTCTTTTCCTCAATCGAATTAATCTTTTCTAAGAATTTAAAACCGCTTTCAAAAGCTCTAAATAGATCTTTGAAAATTGATCCTTCACGATAGTATTCCTCAATAAGATTAAGAGTTAATCTAGTGAGATTCCATATCTTTGAGAGTTGACCACGTTTTCTCAAACGATTTTTCTTAGAAGAACTTTTAATTTTTCCTTTAGACTGTTTCTCATCATTTAAGTTTTCCAAAATCTTAGATGGAACGAGATTATTATGAGAGACCAGGGGTCTGATGGATAATAAGCTTTGAACAGTCTTTAAGATATTCTGGCGTGCGTTACAGATGCCTAGAGCAAGTTTCCCAAAGAAATTTCCCATAGGTACAGACTTTAGGGATTAGTCAAACACAAACTTATTAGGTTTATAGTGTTTGCCTGCTCTGATACCAATTGAAAAAACGGGGGTTTAACAACCACACCCAATATTTCGCTTAGCAATCTGTATGGACTAACTCCAATATACTTTCAAGAGAATCAACTAGACAGTCAGACCCAATATTAAGAAAAGTATATCAAAGAGTTATATCTCAATTTCTCAATTCAATCTGCAATCAAACAAATAAAATTTTTCCAGCCAGATTGAATATAATAAATAACTTGGACGGTATCAAAAACCAATATCCAAGTGTCAATCAATTTAATCAACAACCAAAGGTTGGATTCACAATTGATTGATCTTACGCACAACCTGTGATATTTCAATTATATAAACAAATATAATGCGGAAAAGAAATAACACAGACACCAAAAGTTTTGTTAACGAGGAAACAACAAATGCATAAAACCCCCAGGACCTAGTCCAGATTTGAACACCACAATGTATTAAGCCGCTACAAACACTATCCTACTTCAAGTTAACTTAGGACTGGAATGTAGTTGAGCCCTAACCAATCTCACACTTATCAAGGTACAGTTGCGCTCCTTACGTCTCTGAATCCCAGCAGGACTCTACGCACGTGATTCTCTTAGCTGATCTCACCCACAACTAAAATTTGCTAGGACCCAAAGTCGAATACTTTATAAACCAATCTGTCTCACACAAAAAAGTCTTTTGAATAGATAAATCTGTCTCCCACAGATATACCTATGATTTTTGTTCCGTCGTTTGATAAATCAAGGTGAATAGGAACCAATTGATGTACCGGATTTATATTCTCGAAGAACAACCTAGAAATATAAATCACCTCACAATAATCTAAATCGTATGGTAGCGAAACAAGATATTGTGGAATCACAAACAATGAGACGAAGATGTTTGTGACTAATTTTTATCTTGCCTATCAGAGATTAGATCTCGAGCCAATCTTAGAGAAGATAATACTCAATCACAATAGAAAAGAACAAGATCAGAACATGCAGCTACAGAGAAAATAGTTGGGTCTAGCTTCATAATTCCAATGAAGTCTTCAAGTCGTTAACCTACATGGTTTTTGAAAAAACCTAAGGTTAAAAGAGAATCGACTCTAGTTGCAACTAGTATCACATAGAAGGTGTGGGGATTAGGTTTCCCAGTTGCTAGAGTTCTCCCTTATATAGTCTTCAAATCAGGTTATGCAATCAATGTTACCTTGGTAACAAAGAATTCAATATTCACCGCGTTAGATGAAAACCTGATTAGACTAAAGCTAATATCTTTCAACTGTTAGATCGAACTTAGCTTGTTACACACAAATGAAAAGTTACTTCATTTAGAAATGAGTAACCGTACCTAAACGTGTACACCTTTGTTGGCACAACAATAGTTAACCGAAGTTATCCATATGAACACTTTCATACCATATTAATCTCAACCATAACTAGTTAAAATGACTCAAATGAAACTATTTCTAGAGTTTTTCAATTGTTTATATTCTCATAAAAGTATATCAGACACAATTGAAGCAAAATAGATTTTGATTCACTCAAATCAATTCATGAACATTATATCCACGGTTTGAAAAAGATTGCACTCCTTAATGTATAAATGTATTAGTTCATGAACAAACCTATTTTAGAACATAACCTACTCAAGTATGCAAACAAGTACGTATACCTAAGTAGCCGGACTTGGACTGTGTTGGTCAGTATGCAAACGGGTACGCATACCGTCGTTCATATCCGAACTCAGTTGAATGTTGTGCGCGTACGGGTACGCATACTAAAGTTCTCGGACTTCAAATGACTTCGCAAGTATGCATACAGGTATGCATACTATAGCTCCCGGACTTCACCTGACCAACCAGTACGCATAGGGGTATGCATACTAGATTGCTGGTCTTGGAATACACATATACAAGTACGCATACTGTGTTTATATCCAATCATGGTTAATCGTTCTAAACTCTCATTTGAATCTTTGAAAAATTCTTGAAAGACGACAATAGTTGTCTCACACAAACTATTAGCTTCAAAGCAATTTTCAAGTGATCGAATGATCAATACGAAACATTCTGAGTCTACATCAAATGACTGTCTCACATAAATCATGTAAGATGTTACCATGCGATTTTCACATGATGACCTTTTGACTTTCGTAAAGAATATAAGATGAACTTGGTTAAAGCAAAATCTTACCAACACATATTTAGAGAAATATGTAAGCGAGTTAAACTTAGATCGGAATATCAAATGTATATAATTGAAGTCTACATAGCTATATGACTTTTGTCTCAAATAAGAGATAGAATAAATAGACTTTCGAGTGATAGATGAGTTCAAGTCTCCACATAACTTTTGTTGATGAAGTTCCACAAGCTCCCCTTAGTAGTTTTTCGTCTTCAATTGATGAACGCCGTGAAGTCTAATGCTCAACCACACTTTCTATCCTAATCCGAGACTTAGCTATAAGTAGATTAGAAATCAAGACTTATAGTTTTGACAATAAAACTTGACAAACAAGCTTAAGATATCAACGGTTGCGAGGTCGACCGAGCAGTGCTCTAATGATAGACGCATTTATGTGTCTATTTTGTTCTCAATATTCTGTATTGTTAGACTCGATTAAGTACTTATTGTGTTATTTTGTGTTCTTGTAGGAAATTTTAGAGAAATAAGCCCTTGCGGCGAAATGGGCTCAAAAAGTGGTGTTTTACACCCCCAAGATAAAGTATTAAAGGAACCCCAGAAATGCACTGGAAATGTCAAAGAAATGTCCCGGAGGAACCAAGAAAAATTACTATTTCCACCCAAAAATTTCTATTTCAGCTCCAATTGCTAAAGGGACACCAGAACTGGATTAGGGGGAGGCCAGTTTTCTTCCCAAATTCAAATTCCAAAATTGGCGGGAAAATTTGGTTATTTACTGGCATATTTGCCAATCGATTTTTGAAGGAGTTTCAGGCCGATTCAATGGCTGAAACTCATTGGGTATCTTCTGCTGGGCTAGACAGGAAGGATATGGGTGTTGGATGCGATCAAATTTGGCTGGAAAATCCATCAGATGAAATCAGAGCAGACACGTGCATGGAAAATATTTCACGGGGTTTTGATGAGTTGGAAATGTGGTGATCGTGTTTGGATGGGGCTTGGCTATATTCTGAAGTGTGTTTGAGATAAACAATGAAAATCTACTCACCATTTATAGCTCCAGACGCGTATAGAGATAATTCAGGGAAGAAAATATTCCGAAATATTTTTCTTCAATGGCCGAGTAAATGAAGATTATTTGGAGTTAATGGAGGAGATTCAATGGTTCAATTACGTATAAATATGTTCCTAATGTGCTACAGAGAGTGTGTCGAGAGTTTGGGGAGTAGATTGGAGGGCCAGAGAAGCAGAAATCAAGAGTTGATGAAACTCTGTTGCTGCTGATGCTGCTGATGAAGAACACCAAGAACACGAAGGACGGACTCGCAAGGACCGTCATTTATGAATAGTGTCTAAGACGCACAGCCGTGGGTCGCAGCACAGTCTAAACAGCAGCAGCACTTGTCATTTATCGTTCATTCTGTGACGCTTTTTGTGCGTCTCAGATTACAGTTTACACCATTTTCTCTTCTTCTCATCATTTGTAAACCATTTTTGAGCCATAATAAATTATTTTGAGAGCATTTATACTATGATGAGCTAATTCCCTCGTAACCAAGGCAATGGAGGAAGCTATTCATGCAACATAAATGGGTAACTATTTCATTTAATTATATAATTCACCTAATCGCTGCTTTTGCAGAGTTTTAAATTGATTGAATGATTGTCTTAATTATTTGTTATTCAGTTTGATAGGTTATGCTTGGTTTAATCTCTTGATAATCTATGCTTAAGGTTTGCAAATAATGTTTGAGAATCTGTATGATTGATAGTGAATTAAAGATAAAAAAGGACTTAAGAATTGAATAGAGTTTTGAAATATTTATCATTCAATTTTGCATAATAGTGGAATCTAGTGTCTTTGTTACCTCTCGCACCCATTGTTAATAATTTTGTATATAATTTTATTAAATCTTTAAATTTAATCTTCACAAGTCCGAGAGTTTGAACCTCATTACTACAACCACGAAAAATTAATAATCATCTAACAACTGTATTTTTTCATCTTAGTCTTGTTGTAAGTACCAATTGGAAAACATTCTTTTCGAAGATGTACCATTACAAATTCTCCTTCCTGAAATGTATTTAGACGTCTATGCTTGTCAGTTATTTCTTTGTATCTAGCACTAGAGTCTTCAAGCCTTATTTTTACTTCTCGTTGAAGTTCAGAAGCTTTGCCTATCATATAATCAATTTGAATATTGTATTTCAAAATCTTTGGCAGTACCATCAAATCAAGACTATGACTAGGTACCTTTGAATAAACAATTTAAAAGGTGTTTTACCCATTACAGAGGTGGTGAATGCAAAATCCATATGAGAAGGAAGATTGTCCCATTTTTTTTTTACTTATCATCAACAATCTTTTTTCTAATCAAATTACCTAAAGAAAGATTGTCCCATTTTTTTTTTACTTATCATCAACAATCTTTGATTTACAGGTTCGAAGTGGAATACTAAGGACTTGGGAACAAAAAGCTTAAAGCTAAAAGAGAAGAAAAAAAAGACATAATTTTTTTTTTAGGATTTGTAAATAGGCTTTATATTTCATAATTTTTTGTAATTTTTGGACTTTTTATTTGGACTTTATTCTGGACAATCGGACTTTATTCTTTTTTTAACCCTACAGAAGGGTATTATTAAAAAATAAAATAAAAAATTATATAAACTGTGTGCAGGGAAGGACGACGATTACTATATCGTCTCGGCCCCTCGGGTTCGTACACGGCATAGGAGTCGTGGCCCGAGTCGACGACAACGGTTCATCCCCCGTCTGGTACGGGAGGTAAGTCCAATCGAAACACTCGCGAATCCCCTGCAAGCGAGTTACTGTATGCCTTAAGGTGATAATTGTTTGAGGATGAACCGGACAGTCTTTATTTTCCTAGTAAAGGGAAAGGCCTGGCCTAAACAAGATAAGGGTTCGGATTTCATCACCGTTCCCTTCTTGCCCGTTTTAGGAAAACAAAACCTAACGCGAACGCAATCTTTAAAATCTGATTATAAAGAGACCTATAGGGTATCGAGCTTGTTAGGAAAAAAATTCGAAGGATATTGGTTACCTTTTAAGCAACTTCAAAGTTCATGGTGACTTCTGGGAGTTGAAACAAGCCGCCTTGTAACGCCGGTGAGGCCTTGGGTATCAAAGCTCCATTGAGCTTCCCTCGCCTCAGTTTCATCTCACATTATTGATCCAGAGGTGTTGCTCAAACTGTAACGAATTCCCCTTCGAGAGATAGAAGCTGGTCTAGAAACAATCTAAGTGGATCCATCATGCTTTTTGTTTGCTAGAAATCTTTAGGTTTGCTTTGGTGGAGTCGAGTCGGCCTTGTTTGTGATTGTATAGAATCCCTCTGTAGTTTATATTTCTTCGGTGATGAATCCTTTTGAGGAGACGCCACCTGCGATGACGTTGCGAGAATATATGTCTAGAAATTCTCGTTATCAAGAGACGTCTTCGGAAATGACTCTTGGTGAATATATGCGTGGGCAGCGATATATGGATACTCCAACTTTTATTGAGGAATCACCTCTAACGATCTATGAGAAATATTATAAACATAGACCATGTAGTTGGGAACAAAGCTTGAGAATTCGTGAATATCAAAAATTATATTGTGATGATGATGAGGAGGAGGATGGTGATGATAATTATAATGGTATTTCTAGTTCAAATCCAAATAATTTTAATAATTATTTACCTATTCAAAAGGACGAGGATTTGACTAGAAATACCCCTGTTTTAGACGATGATTACGAAACCGATGATGGTTTAGAGGAACCAGTTTATCTTGAGAGTACTGTTTTCGAGTCAAACGATTTAGAAACAATAGTCTTAGAATAACTCGTAGAGATTAGCGGGGAAGAACCTGACTTAGAAAAATCAATCGCCCACTTTCAGGAATCTGATAACCTAGAAATTAGGGAGATTATGACCAGTCTACCTAGAGACGCCGAAAACTCTAAGTTTGGGGGTGATTATCATTCTCCATGTTCTTTAACTCTTAAAAATATCCCTCACTTGGGACTTGACATCAATGCCTCACCCATCTTACGAGACTATCTTCGTACTCGTTTTCCCGAACTTAATAATATTCAACACGAGTCTCAACTGTTAGAAACGCATCCTATGGTTGATGAGGTTAGCTCAGGCAATAATCCCAAGATTGACTTTGTTTTCCCACCAAAAACGTTTCTACCAATTGTGGGAACTTTTGATTTTAAGATGTGTCGGTTATTAAGTTTTGAGACTAAACCTAATCACTTTAGGATATTAGGGTCGACACATTTTATTAAGGAAAACCACCTCTTTCATTGTGGTCAGCTGTGTGAGTCAAATCTGATTGACTTAGAGGATCCCCAGTTATTCAGGTTGTTGTTTTGTGCTTATAAGTTCTTAGTTGAGTTTTTCCAGACTCTAATACCTGAACCGGATCTTAGCTTTGAGGAAATCCAACCGATGAAAACCTTTTATTTAGACCCTTTTATAGAGCCTGAACCTGAACCACAACTAGATGTAGTTGTCTTAAGCAAGGGTATGTTCGGTATCTTCTTGGTCTGTTGCAGTTTCCTCTTCTTGTGGGTAACACTTTTTGATCCAGATGACCCACAGTTATTCCGGCTACTACTATATGATTCTACGTGGTGACTAATCCTTGCTTAGTCTGGCTGAAGACCTTAAACTTGGCACTTCTTGGGAGGTAACCCAATATTCATGCGACATGGTAATATCTTTCCTTATCTCTTTTGCTTCATTGGTAACAATTTCTCCTTGTTCATGCTTTTAATTTTATCTTTAGAACATCGAGGACAATGTTAGATTTAAGTTTGGGGGTATGGGAGAAACATTTTAGTCGCATTTTTGAAACTTATAGCGTCACATAGTACCCGGTTATCTAAGTTTACATACTGTTTCTCACCGAAAAGATAGAAATTGGAATGCTAGAGATAACAACCTATTGAGACATTAGAGAAAAAGACATTGAGATCCTTGAAATTCAGGAGAGAACTTGTTCCTTTTAGAGGGTAACCGTGATGGACCTAACCATCCATGATGGAAAGGCAAGTAGGTCAGAAGGAAATGCCAGAAAGATAGAGCAACCTCACAATGTAGTCTTAGTTACTGGATTACGACTCTCTCTCAGTAGAAACTTATCATCATCAACAAGCGGAGTGACATCAAAATTTATGAAAAAGTTGAAGACGTTTAAGGTTTAGAAGCAACAATAGAAAAGAATAATTCAAAAATCAAAGTTGAAGACTTAGTTACAAGAAGTTACAAGAGCAAATGATATAAGTTGTTGAAGTTCATGATACCAAGACATCACAAGTCGTGAAGATCCAAGTTCTAAAGTCCTTCTCTCATGGCCATGTAAATTTTTGTCTTGTAAAAAAAAAAAAGACAAAAAAAAATGAAAAATGAAAAAAAAAAACATCATTACGTTCTTTTTGTTCAATAAGGCCATAGGGAAGAAGAAATTTATAAGTCAAGCAAGAAATCGAAGAGAAGAGTTAACTGTCAAGGTTCTATGAGGTTCGAGAGTTTATCATCAACAGTTGAAGACCGAAGAAGACGTTATTTCTACTGAGCACTGTGAGAGAGTCGAAGAAAGATGCATTTTGGTTGCTTTGTTAGTCTGCTTTCAATCTGGCACAAGATCTTTCTAGCACTGGTTTAACTCATCACACGTAATTAGTCCAGCTGTGTAGCAGATGTCCCTCTCATCTTTATCTCTCTCCTAATCTTATCCAGCTGTAAAGCAGCGGACGCATCTTACAATGTTTATCTAGCTGTGTAGCGGATATCTCTTTATCTAGCAGTCGTGCGGATGTGTCTCCCCTTTTCTTCAGTCAGCTTTAGAGCTGACACCTTTAATTTCTCTGGCATTCTAGTTACTTGGAGATAGGTTGAGAATATGTATGTCCTCATAGCTCTTTGGATACTTATGACCAATTAGAAGTCATGGTTTTTGTGGGTACACCTCTGTTAAACCCACCCGAGATTAACTCGGTTTTATTTTTTAGTTTTGCTCGAGGACTAGCAAATAATAAGTTTGGGGGTATTTGATAGACGCATTTATGTGTCTATTTTGTTCTCAGTATTCTGTATTGTTAGACTCGATTAAGTACTTATTGTGTTATTTTGTGTTCTTGTAGGAAATTTTAGAGATATAAGCCCTTGCGGCGAAATGGGCTCAAAAAGTGGTGTTTTACACCCCCAAGATAAAGTATTAAAGGAACCCCAGAAATGCACTGGAAACGTCACAGAAATGTCCCGGAGGAACCAAGAAAAATTATTATTTCCACTCAAAAATTACTATTTCAGCCCCAATTGCTAAAGGGACACCAGAACTGGATTAGGGGGAGGCCAGTTTTCTTCCCAAATTCAAATTCCAAAATTGGCGGGAAAATTTGGTTATTTACTGGCATATTTGCCAATCGATTTTTGAAGGAGTTTCAGGCCGATTCAATGGCTGAAACTCATTGGGTATCTTCTGCTGGGCTAGACAGGAAGGATATGGGTGTTGGATGCGATCAAATTTGGCTGGAAAATCCATCAGATGAAATCAGAGCAGACGCGTGCATGGAAAATATTTCACGGGGTTTTGATGAGTTGGAAGTGTGCTGCTCGTGTTTGGATGGGGCTTGGTTATATTCTGAAGTGTGTTTGAGATAAACAAAGAAAATCTACTCACCATTTACAGCTCCAGACGCGTATAGAGATAATTCAGGGAAGAAAATATTCCGAAATATTTTTCTTCAATGGCCGAGTAAATGAAGATTATTTGGAGTTAATGGAGTAGATTAAATGGTTCAATTACGTATAAATATGTTCCTAATGTGCTACAGAGAGTGTGTCGAGAGTTTGGGGAGTAGATAGGAGGGCCAGAGAAGCAGAAATCAAGAGTTGATGAAACTCTGTTGCTGCTGCTGCTGCTGATGATGAAGAACACCAAGAACACGAAGGACGGACTCGCAAGGACCGTCGTTTATGAACAGTGTCTAAGACGCACAGCCGTGGGTCGCAACACAGTCTAAACAGCAGCAACACTTGTCATTTATCGTTCATTCTGTGACGCTTTTTGTGCGTCTCAGATTACAGTTTACACCATTTTCTCTTCTTCTCATCATTTGTAAACCATTTTTGAGCCATAATAAATTATTTTGAGAGCATTTATACCATGATGAGCTAATTCCCTCGTAACCAAGGCAATGGAGGAAGCTATTCATGCAACATAAATGGGTAGCTATTTCATTTAATTATATAATTCACCTAATCGCTGCTTTTGCAGAGTTTTAAATTGATTGAATTATTGCCTTAATTATTTGTTATTCAGTTTGATAGGTTATGCTTGGTTTAATCTCTTGATAATCTATGCTTAAGGTTTGCAAATAATGTTTGAGAATCTGTATGATTGATAGTGACTTAAAGATAAAAAAGGACTTAAGAATTGAATAGAGTTTTGAAATATTTATCATTCAATTTTTCATAATAGTGGAATCTAGTGTCTTTGTTACCTCTCGCACCCATTGTTAATAATTTTGTATATAATTTTATTAAATCTTTAAATTTAATCTTCACAAGTCCGAGAGTTTGAACCTCATTACTACAACCACGAAAAATTAATAATCATATAACAACTGTATTTTTTCATCTTAGTCTTGTTGTAAGTACCAATTGGAAAACATTCTTTTCGAAGATGTACCATTACAAATTCTCCTTCCTGAAATGTATTTAGACGTCTATGCTTGTCAGTTATTTCTTTGTATCTAGCACTAGAGTCTTCAAGCCTTGTTTTTACTTCTCGTTGAAGTTCAGAAGCTTTGCCTATCATATAATCAATTTGAATATTGTATTTCAAAATCTTTGGCAGTACCATCAAATTAAGACTATGACTAGGTACCTTTGAATAAACAATTTAAAAGGTGTTTTACCCATTACAGAGGTGGTGAATGCAAAATCCATATGAGAAGGAAGATTGTCCCATTTTTTTTTTACTTATCATCAACAATCTTTTTTCTAATCAAATTACCTAAAGAAAGATTGACAACCTCTGTTTGTCCATCAATTCATGGGTGTGTAGTATTACTATATTGTAACTTAGTTCCTAACCTTCATCTAAAGGTATTTCCAGAAATAACTTAAAAATTTGGTGTCCGTATCAGAAGTTATAGATTTAGGAAGACCATGCAGACGATCCAGTTTAATAAAAAAAACAAATAGGCCACATTGGAAGCATCTGTTATCTTCTTACATGCTACAAAATGGGTCATCTTGCTACCATCATAGAATCATTGCTATAGCAGTACGAGGTAATCCTAATATGAGGTTCATACTAATATCAACTCAAGGATCTTCAGGAACTGGTATCGGAGTGTGGAGACCGGTGTTTTAAATTATACCTTTGGAACATTGACAAACCATGCATTTTTGAACAATTCTCCAGTACATCACGCTTCAAAGAAGTCCAATAAGAGCAACAGTTTTATCACGCCCAAAATGTCCACCAAGACCACTACCATGCAATTCATGAATTAATTAACCTTGAGGAATACAATGACGATTAATTGTAGATAACCAACGATCATGCACTCTATTCACGTTAGTTGAAGTTTGTAAAAATTCAAAGATTGATTATCAGCGTTAACCACTAATTCATTGTGAACAAGATATGGATGACACTGTTTTAAAGCTTGAACAAGAGCAATCAATTCTAGCTCATATGTAGACCATTTCTTTCTAATATCAATTTTTTTCTCTCGCAATGGTAAGCCACTGAACCATTTTGAGATAAAACAACACTAATACCCACAATACAAACATCACAATCAATTTCAAAAAGGCTTATCAAAGTCCTGCATAACAAGAACTGGCGTGCTACATAATTTTTCCTTGACAGTATTGAAACTCTTACTTTTCCATACCCAATGCATAGAGTCAAGACGACCTAGCATTCCTAGGAACCATCTATCCTGGTTTTGCTTTAATATTTCTCTAACATCTTCCTCGGTTGTTTTTTGTAAATACGTTAGACCAAAATGATTAATCATTACTTCGTAAAACTATAAAAGATACTTGTATGAAGTTTTTTTGCCCATACAAAGTTACTAATTGCTTTAAACCATAGGTTTGGCATAACCTAGAATCCCTAGGGATGCTGTAACCTTTTGTTCAAGACCACGACCTTTAATATTCAGTGCATCAAACCGATAATTAGGTTGAGGTTCTACCTAACACATCTCATTAATAATCTTTATCACCAAGGGTCGTGGCAATGCGAAATCGACATTGGAAATCTTGATCAGAGTACAAACAATTAGGAAGAAAATAACCGTGCATCAGCTTCGGTGGAACCGTTCCCTCAATCGATATGTATATATTCATGTGACTACTTCTTTTGGCTCTGGAGCTATATAGGTATTTGACCCGAATATATATGCATCATAGTGTTGTTTAGTTCTCTATATTCATCTGCCTCATCATCAAGTTGTCGTAATATACAAACATGCTCGTCTTCTTGTAATTTAAACCGCTCGATATATACTCACATCTCTTCATCTGAATAAGTCATTGATTATGAAATTAAAAGTAAGTAAGAAGATAAAAGATCAAAGGAACAAGTAGATAATATGAAATTTATATACAAATAGGTGTGAGTAAATTGACGAAATAGGGGAAAAATATTAACAGTTCTTAATCGAGAAATGGAATCTTCAACGCCAACAATTATTTCTCTAACACCGGTGTAGGTTGCCTTTTAGATTGCTTTATAGGGTATCTATCACTATACACTTTTCTCGTAATAACGCAGCTTGTTTGGCAAGCAGTTGCCTTTTAGATTGCTTTACAGGGTATCGATCGCTATACACTTTTCTCTTAATAACGCAGCTTGTTTGGCAAGCAATCTGGTATATCAAATGGATATATTTACCATTATATATAGGAGCCGGTTTTACAAGTCACATTCTCAACCACTTTTCCATTCACTGCGGAGGTAGAGGTTCGAACTCCGTAATTGTCAAAATCCACGCCTATTTAAAGAGTTTGGATGTAGTTTAGGAACTACTAGTCCAGAGTATAAGAAAAAAAAAACACTCTTCCATTTGGAGCTCGGTAATTTCCGTGGAATTTGGTAATCCTTTGTAGCTCGGTAATTTCCGTGGAATTCGGTAATTCTTTATTTTCGGTTTGTCATGTTGCTTCCGCCGTAGATATACTAATGAGCCATGGAAGTTTTACTCGGTTCATAACGGGCCACATTTTAGTGGAACGGCTAGACGGCGATAAATCGATGCACGTGACAAGACTTCAGTTGAGAGAGAAAGAAATTCTTTTGTTTGGATTCGGAGTCTTCTTTTTTGCCTAACGTTTTTAGGGGCCACTCAAAAGGAATTAGGGCCAACAATAAAACAAAAAAGGTCACCCAATCCTAAATTGTGTTCACCCCTTATCTCCCATATTTCGTAATGACAAAATTACCCTTCGATATTCGGTAGTTTGAGCAGGATTCGGGTGATAAAAAAATTTGAGGGATTTTTTTTTTTTTTTTTTTTTTTTTGCTTTTTCAAACTTTGGTACAACCATAATCGGTAGTAAAGTGTGTTACTTTAACTTCCGAATGTATATTGGTCCCAAAATGAGATTTTTCCAAAATCCTTTAATTTTCGACTTTGGTACAACCATAATCGGTAGTAAAGTGTGTTACTTTAACTTCCGAATGTATATTTGCCCCAAAATGATATTTTTCCAAAATCCTTAAATTTTCGAACTTTGGTACAACCATAATCGGTAGTAAATTGTGTTACTTTAGCCTCCGAATATATTCATTTTTTGAATCTTAGTACTACCATAATCGGTAGTAAATTTGACTTCCGAATGTATATTGTCCCCAAAATGAGATTTTGCCAAAATCCTAAAATTTTCGAACTTTGGTACTACCATAATCGGTAGTAAAGTGTGTTACTTTAACCTCCGAATATACTAAATTTTCGAATTTTAGCACTACCATAATCGGTAGTAAATTTAACTTCCGAACGTATATTGGCCCCAAAATGAGATTTTGCCAAAATCCTAAAATTTTCGAACTTTGGTACTACCATAATCGGTAGTAAAGTGTGTTACTTTAACCTCCGAATATACTCAATTTTCGAATATTAGTACTACCATAATCAGTAGTAAATTTGATTTCCGAATGTATATTGGCCCTAAAATGTGATTTTGTAAAATCTTAAAATTTTCGAATTTTGGTACTACCATAAGCGGTAGTAAAGTGTGTTACTTTAACCTCCGAATATATTCAATTTTCGAATATTAGTACTACCATAATCGGTAATAAATTTGACTTCCGAATGTATATTGGCCCCAAAATATGATTTTTCCAAAATCCTAAAATTTTCGAACTTTGGTACTACCATAATCGGTAGTAAAGTGTGTTACTTTAACCTCCGAATATACTAAATTTTCGAATTTTAGTACTACCATAATCGGAAGTGAATTGTGTTAATAAGTGATGCTTATTATCTGCCGATTGTGTTCATGGCCTCAAATTCAAATTTTCAAAACTTAACAAAAGTTTCAAAATTTTCTACTTTCACAATCGGTAGTTAATGGTGTTCATTATCTATCGATTGTGCGTAACTTTTTGTACAGAGAAATTTAATTTTTAGAATCAAAAATAATCGGTAGATATCGATCAATTTACCTACCGATTATGGTTGATGTTCTTAAGAAACGAAGAACATCAACCATAATCGCTAGGTAAAGTAGATTATTATCTACCGATTATGTTTCTGCTAGTGTAAATCCAAGAACATCAACCATAATCGGTAGGTAAAATAGATAGTTATCTACCGATTATGTTTCTGCTACTGTAAATCCAAGAAAATTTTCGGATCAAATTTTTGATTTCAAGTAATCAAATCCTAATTTTGAATCACAACTACTATCATCTATTCGTTTTGTTTGTTGAACTCCTTTTTTTTGATGTTCTAAGTTTCAACTTTAAGGTTAATGAATTTTGGGTTTTAATTTTAAACAATCAATCATAACATTTGTTTGATCGATGATCTTTGTTTTCAATCAAAATTAAAATGATGGAAAAAAATTTCAATGGGTGGAAAAGAGAAGAAGAAGTGGAATAATATGATTATGAAAATAAAGGATATAGGTTTAGATTTAGTATAAAGGTGAAGGATAATATAGACAATTTTTTATTTTTAAGACATCCCTTAACCTCCTTCAATGGATGGGAATAAAAATGTGGCCCCTAATTCCTTTTGAATGGCCCCTAAAAACGCTGGGCTTTTTTGGGGGTTTTGGAGTGTTTTTTTCTTTCTTCTTCACAGAGCTGTGGAACTCTACACACAGTAGCGTGGAATGCTAAAGTAAAGTCAGTGTTCTCTGCAATTAATCAATGGATCAAATTCAAAGAGGAGTAGGAGGAGCTCCTCCTTCCAGAGCTCACCACTTTCACCCATCTCGAAATCCTATCGCTGATCTCTTCAACCTCTACCTCGGTGTATATTTCCTAATCCCCCCCTCTCTCTCTCTCTATATGTTATCGTTTAATTTGATCCCCTAATTGATTTTTTGGTTTTCATTGAGCAGAGGAATTTGCGGCAAAAGACTGAAGATGTAATCAGAGAATCTCCGTAAGTTCGTTTTCTTCAGTAGACTTGATTTGCATTGTTGGGTCTCAATTTTATCTAGGGTTTATGATTAAGTTGAAAATTGAAATTGGCTTCAAATGATCGTATAACACATATTACTGTTGATTAGTTGGTATCTTTTGATGTTCTGATTACTTGTTGTAAACAAAAATGATTATTCAGAAACAAGTCTCAAAAGAGGATAACTGCTTTTAACCGGGACCTTCCTCCTCGGAACGAACAGTTTGTTTCTGATTTTGAACAACTTCAGGCCCAGTTTCCGGTAAGTGTCTAACCGAAAATTGCTCATTTAAAGATTTGCATATAGTAATGGTTGAGTTATTGATAGTAACGACATTGGGAGAGATAGTAAGTAGTCGGAGTTGGAGAGACGTGTTTAATAAAGGACTCATATAGTAATCTATTTGCATTTGTGACTTATCGACAAAAACTGCTAGAGGAATGTTGACCCAAATCTAAAACCAAAAGTATGATTCTGTACAAGTTTATTATGGGAGATACTGGGGTAAAGGTTTTGTATCTCGACGAATACCCTTTTCCTGAGCACAAGCTCTGCCTCCAATGTTTTGTTTGTAGCTGAGTCTTTGTTCTAGGTCGGTATATATGCAATATGTATGCTATCTCTGATGGTTCTTTGACAAAAGAGAAAAGAAAATGTGACTTTGTTTTTTGTCATTTTGCAGGACCAGGAGCAATTGCGAGCAGTTACAGAATCTGTCCTTATTACTTTGGTTGTGCAATGTAGTAGTCACACACCGCGGGCGGAGTTTCTTCTGTTCGCGTTGCGTAGCTTGTGTACCATGGGTTATGTAAATTGGGACACATTCTTGCCATCTCTCCTTTCTTCAGTTTCCGCAGCAGAGACATCCATTGGACAAACAAGTCATCAAGCAGCATCAAGTAGCCTTGCGTCTTCAGGTTTGACACATATTGGAATGATGCAATCATCAAGTGCAGTTCCTAACTCCACTTTTCATTCCACAAATCCCGCGTCTCCTTTAACCTCAATGCATGGCATTGGATCTCCTGCTCAGTCAGCGTCAGAACCATCTACAACTATGTCACCCATCAAGTCTTCAACTTTTGCCTCCACTGGGCAGAAAATTGTTTCTAGGACAAATCCTTCACTAAGAGATTCTGCTGTTAGCTGTTTACGTCAGTTGTCATGTAAGATCATTTTGGCTGGCCTTGAATCCAATTTGAAGCCAGTTACACATGCTGATATTTTCACCCACATGCTGAATTGGTTAGTTAATTGGGATCAAAGAACCCAGGTTAATGAAACTGATGGACTAAAAGCTTGGAAACCAGATCGGTCTCTGAATGACTGGCTGCACAGTTGCTTAGATGTAATTTGGCTGTTGGTTGATGCAGATAAATGTAGGGTTCCGTTCTATGAATTGCTTCGCAGTGGCCTGCAGTTTATGGAAAATGTACCTGATGATGAAGCCTTGTTTACTCTGATTTTGGAGATCCATAGGAGACGAGATATGGTGGCCATGCACATGCAAATGTTGGATCAGCACCTTCACTGCCCAACATTTGGTACTCATCGATTAATGACTCAAGCTTATCCAAGTGTATCAGGTGAATCAGCAGCTAGCTTGCGTTATTCTCCCATCACATATCCGAGTGTACTAGGAGAGCCTTTGCATGGAGAGGTAAGAGCAATCTTTAATCTTTTGTGTAGCATGAACCTTAAAAGTCAAAAGATACTGTAAGAACAAGAATGGTAGAGAGTTTTGATTTGACGGGCATGTGCCACACCTTCACCCATAGGTGTATGCGTCTGAGAATTTTTCTCATGAGCTTGAGGTTCATTCAGAGAAACTATGAAACAGCATTCACCTCGGGCACACTGGCAGGGTGGCATATATGAAGCGCACACTCAATACTAGAATAACCTCTTGCACGTGATCCCTGAGTTCGAATCCTTATAGGTTTATACTAAAATTTGCAAAAACTAATTGGTCAGGCATATATAGGAACGGTTCATGTCAGGAAAGATACGGCTCTGTGATCTTCTCACTGAATCCTAGAACCTTAAAGTTTGTAGGGATCAGCCTTATCACTTGGATTTTGGTGATAGTTTAATTCTAGCTGATTTGGAGTCGAATAATATATTTATGTACACATGGATGAAATCATGGAAGAGTAAAATTCAGCTGTGTTAGGTTGATTATTTTCTGGGCGAAGGATTTCTTTACTTCATGTAACGTTGTTATGTTAGTCAGTTTGTTATGTTAATTTGACATCAAGTAGCTGTAAGTTTTGTATATCATTTATTCATTTTACAGTTGTCAAGAGTCTATCTCTTACTACTTCAGGCTCACACCCTTCATATAGAAAGAAACCCTCTGTCAAAGGCATGTAGGACTTACTGCAGGAAGTCATTGCTTCACATATACTACTTGAACTAGGGACCTTTCAAGTTGCTAGAAAGTTGACTTTTCTCGCGGTTAGAGTTGATGCACATTTTTATTCCCGTTTCTAAGTTGAGGTAGTGGGCATTTAGCTATGAGATGATTTATTTGTTTCTGCTTGTATCAGAAAATCTAGCCTACGTCAACTTGTTTGGGACTAAAGGCTTGGTTGTTGTTGTATCAGAAAATCATGTTGGTCAGCTGACCAATTTTGCTTTCAACTTTGACAATAGCTATTGATGAAAAGTTATAAGCTTACATTATTTTTCTGTAACTTGTCTTACTTTTATCATTAAGCTCTAGTAGGAGCATAAATAATCCAGGTAGTTTTTGTTCAACTTTGGGGTTCACTTCATAACATATGGCTATAGTTGTTTTCTGTCTTACAGGCAACTCCCTGTTTTCTTTTATATTGGTGTAGGATCTAGCAACCTCCATCCAAAAAGGAAATATGGACTGGGAAAGAGCTCTTCGTTGTGTAAGACATGCTCTTCGAACATCCCCATCACCTGACTGGTGGAGACGTGTGCTACTTATGGCTCCCTGTTATAAATCTAATGCTCAAGGATCAACTCCTGGTGCTGTTTTCTCTAGTGAGATGATTAGCGAGGCAACCATCGAGAGAACAGTTGAACTGTTGAAGATGACAAATTCAGGTAATGGTTTCTCTTTCTTAATCTTTGAGCCTTCTCTGAGCTACATGCTTGAACTGAATTTGTACTTCAACAAGCATCCCTTTGTTGGGCTTTTTGACTGTTTACTTATTTAAAAGTCCTCAAGAGTACTGCAGGTGATCTTATGTTGTTTCTAAATGAATTAATTCTTTGCAGATACACATTTCTGGCAAGAGTGGCTTATATTTTCGGATATATTTTTCTTTCTCATGAAGAGTGGTTGTATTGATTTTCTCGATTTTGTGGACAAGCTTGCTTCTCGAGTTCTGAAGGGTGATCATCAGATTCTTCAGAGCAATCATGTGACGTGGCTGCTGGCACAAATTATTCGAATTGAGATTGTGACAAACGCCCTAAACTCAGACCCCAGAAAGGTTTCTTTCAATCTTTTCTTAAGTGTTGTATGAGGCTTTTGCGGTCTTGTTTTTGTTTATTGCTTGCACAGCTGCCCCCCTTCTTGCCTCTGCAATTTTTTCTTTAGCTATTTGGTATGGGGGATAATCTAACCATATCATTGTTGACATGCCAATAGAACATTAAATCATTTGTATTCTTACTTTCTGAGATAAGAGAAGTTATACATTTCGTGGTATGCGGCTACTTGCAGATTGGTCTAATTGAATTTACTGCAACAATATACTGCATTATTTTATGTTAGGTGGAGAGTACCAGAAAGATTCTATCTTTTCATAAAGAGGATAGAAACTCAGATCCGAACAACGTTACCCCTCAAAGCATCCTGTTTGATTTTATAAGCAGTAGTCAGACTTTACGTATTTGGTCTTTCAACACTTCAATTAGAGAGTATTTGAATCACGAGCAGCTTCAAAAGGGCAAGCAGATAGATGAGTGGTGGAAGCAAGTAACAAAAGGTACATTCCCATTATCCTAGCCACAGTAGTTTGTTGGATTGAAGTATATGATGGGAATTAACAATGCAATCAGAAACTTTTCCTAAAGTATTATTGCTTTTTTTTTTTTTCCGACTTTTGTCCTGCTTTTAGTTTGTTTGCTTTGATTTCATTGTTCATGCATATTGTCTTCGCTAGTTGTTGGTAGTGCCTGAGTGTTCCAATATGATGAGGGAACTAGAAAAAATACCATTGAAATTTTACATTTTACTGGTTATTCCTGGTTGTTAAAAAAGTCTGGAAACTGTTTATGTGCTTGGTTTCAAAGTTGTTACAGGGACGATTAAAATAACAAGCAAAGAAAACTTTAAGCACAGTTAAATTTTTTTCGTTTGTGAAGTGTGCTCCATGATTTATCAATTATATGGTCACTAAGCTGCTGTTTGAATGAGTAGAACACCTATTGTTGTTGTACATTTTCTGATACTTTACTAAGTAAAACCGGTCTCTTGTGGTTAATCAGTTTCTGGTGGTCTTTCTTGAAGCATACATTGACCTTCTAATGTACCTTAAAGCCAATTTTCAATTTGATATACAGGCCTGATTTCAGAATGTTTTCATTATTGGTCTCTTATCCTGAGTATAACAGGTACTTTTAGCAAACATAATAACCAAAAATTTAATTGCAGGAGAGCGTATGCTTGACTATATGAATTTGGATGATAGGTCAATTGGAATGTTTTGGGTTCTGTCATATACAATGGCACAGCCTGCTTGTGAAGCAGTTATGAATTGGTTGACCTCATCTGGAGTAACAGAATTGTTACCAGGATCAAATGTGCAGTCCAATGAGAGGGTAATGGTGATGCGAGAAGTTTGCCCCATGCCAATGTCACTATTATCTGGTCTTTCCATCAACCTATGTCTTAAACTCGGGTATCAGCTCGAAGAATCTATGTTTTTTAATCAGGTAAATGTGAATGTAGATTTATTTTTACCATACCTTCTCCCCATATTTTTATAACCAAATTACCAATATATCTGCGAATCCTAGAGCTAGTTTTACTTACTTGAGTAGTTTTTTTGGGTAATGGTTTTCAGCTGATCCCTTATTTTCAACGCAGGTTATTCCGAGCATTTCAATGGTTGAAACGTACGTCAGATTGCTTCTAGTTGCGCCTAATTCATTATTTAGAGTGCATTTTACGGTAATCGATATTTGCTTTTTGAGTTATTTATTTTCTAAGCTGCTTATTGCTTGTATGCTTATTGTAGTTTCCATCCACTTCCGAATTTACCATGATTCACATACACTGTTATAATTATGTAATTCTCTCTATAATTATTTTCAAATATATCCGAGGATGACACTGTGATTATATTTTGGGAGCTGTATGCACAAATATGATGAGAGGAAGATGTATGATCAAGTGCAGGCAATCAGCATTATAAGCAGTTAGCCAAAGTATATAAGACACCCGTCCCTCTTATCAAAAAAAGAAAAAAATCCACCTGCCTCAGTTTCTTCACTACCAGCAGAGAATATTTTATCTTTTCTCAATTGCATATTTTTTCGGACTTCTTTTAATCTGACATTCTTTGTTTTCATGAATCTCATTGGATATATGAATATCCGTTAATGAATACTGAACAATTCATTGACATCTTTTTTTCAATTACCAAACTGATGACACTGCTGAAACTGAACCCTTTTTTTTGTGTTAATATTACCAGTATGTACGTGTTATAGTGATATTGTTTGGTAGTTCCTCTTGCATGTAATGCACTTCTGTAATATTTTCTGTTTATGTCTGCAGAATTTGGCGACGAGGAATCCAGCCATACTAAACAAGCCTGGCGTATCCCTACTCCTGCTGGAAATACTAAACTACCGCTTCCTTCCACTTTATAGGTGATCTCTGCTGAACAACCTTGTTTATAAGTGAAAAATGATTCTGTACATTATATATGTGACATACAGGCAAGCTGTTTCATTTTATATAACAAATGTCGAATATCAGATTCCATTTCTAAAGTTCAGTGTAGAATCTTAATAGCTCCACACATGATGTTTAAAGAAATTATTGTTTGCTTATAGTATAATTATGAGGATTCTCTGTTTGCAGGTATCATGGGAAGTCCAAGGCATTAATGTATGACGTTGCAAAAATAATTGCGATGCTAAAGGGAAGACGAGCAGAGCATCGCGTATTCAGATTGGCTGAAAACCTATGCATGAACCTCATCTTGTCACTACGAGATGTGTTTTTGGTGAAAAAAGATTTGAAGGTGAATTTTTTTCAAGTTCTTAATTTTTCGAATGCTAGTTTGTTTTAGTTAGCTAAATACACTTCACCATTTTTGCAGGG
This sequence comes from Papaver somniferum, assembly GCF_003573695.1. Taxonomy (NCBI): domain Eukaryota; kingdom Viridiplantae; phylum Streptophyta; class Magnoliopsida; order Ranunculales; family Papaveraceae; genus Papaver; species Papaver somniferum. The sequence goes on along the minus strand of NC_039361.1, from coordinate 46,661,463 downwards.
TCCAACCGAATTCACAGAAACATTGAATAGGATGACGATAATCAGTCTTGCTATTACTATCAAGACCCGTGGTATTGCCGAAGTTGAGCAAATGGTTTACCTTCAACCGCTTTTGGAGCAAGTAATGGCAACTAGTCAGCATACTTGGTCAGAGAAGACAATGCGCCATTTCCCTCCTGTTATTCGTGAAGCTTTATTGGGACGGATGGACAAAAGAGGGCATGCCATTCAAGCTTGGCAACAGGTTTGTGCGCATTAAAGAGCTTTTTTTGAATTCTGATCCACTGTGCAAGTCAGGTGACAGGTTGGTGGATGTGTCAAGACCTTGCAGCATATCATCGTTCTTCTGGTCTGCCTGGTGTCCCATGACATAATGAGGTCATCAGACAGCATACCTTTGAGGGAGCATGTGTGGATATCCCCCATCAACACATCTTTTAATTCCTGGCCATATTTTTCTGTCTCACTGTTTCCTTTCTAGACACATCACTTAGTTATATAGTTTTCTTTTCTTGTGGCAGGCAGAAACAACTGTTATTAACCAATGCACACAGCTTCTGTCACCCTCTGCTGATCCATCTTATGTTCTGACTTACATTAACCATAGTTTTCCTCAACATCGACAATATCTATGTGCTGGTGCTTGGATTCTTATGCATGGCCACCCTGAAAGCATTAATAGTGCAAACCTCGTGAGAATCTCTCTCTCTCTCTCTCATGGATTCATTTGTTCCCTCTGCATCCAATCATTTTTCGGAGTTTTTGTTGCAGGGACGTGTCTTGAGAGAATTTACGCCCGAAGAAGTGACATCTAATATTTACACTATGGTTGATGTACTTCTTCATCATATTCATATGGAAATGCAACATGGGCATCTCCAACAGGTACTTTCTCTCTCTGTTCTCCTTTAAAATTTTTGGTCACTTCCAAATCTAATTTCTCTTTGTTTCTTGTTTATACAGGACCTTCTAGCAAAAGCTAGTGCCAACCTTACGTTTTTTATATGGACACATGAGCTACTTCCATTAGATATCTTGCTGCTAGCACTTATTGACCGTGATGACGACCCTAATGCTTTGCGGATAGTGGTATGTTTCTGTAGTGATCAGACCTCTGTTATCTTCCTTTAAGTGCTTGATATTCCATTACTGCAAACCATAACCTATCACAACTTTCATGGCAATTTAACAAACTTCTTTACTGTAGACTAAGAACACCAAAGTCCATGAGTGGTTGGGTACTTAAATTCGAAGGAATTCTTAAAGATAATTATGCAGATTCTTTGTGTCCATTTCGCAGATGGCTCTGATTGATAAGCAAGAGCTTCAACAAAGAATCAAATTATTTTGTATGAACCGTGGCCCCCCTGAGCATTGGCTTCACTCAGGAATTTTCAAGCGTGTCGAGTTGCAGAAAGCTCTTGGGAATCATCTCTCTTGGAAGGAGCGGTAATTTTCTGCAGACCAACATGCTAATTATGCTTTCTATTCATGTAAACTTGTACTTTCATTCCTTTTCTCCGCTTCTCGTCCTCACTTGTTAGTTGTCATCTTCATTTTTGTTCATTCTGAGTTGAAAAGTTCATGACATGTATTCTCACAAATGAGAAATCCACTAACTTTTAGTCGCTCTGGCCTTCACAGGTACCCACCCTTCTTTGATGATATTGCAGCTCGCTTGCTTCCAGTCATTCCTTTAATTGTTTACAGGTTTATTGAGAATGATGCTCATGATGTGGCCGAGAGGTTCCTTGCTGCTTATTCTGCCTTGCTCGCCTACCACCCATTGAGGTTCACATTTGTCAGAGATATTCTTGCCTATTTCTATGGTCATCTTCCAAGCAAGTTGATCGTGAGAATTCTAAATGTACTCGATCTTTCCAAGGTACTGATGCTTTATATTTCTGGCTTATTGCATCTACTTATTTTTGAGCTGCGCTCTTTGCTGACTTTTGGGTTTTTCTTAGATCCCATTCTCCGAATCATTCCCTCGTCACATTAGTTCATCAAATCCTGCAACATGCCCACCGCCAGACTATTTTGCTACTCTCCTGTTGGGAATAGTAAACAATGTTATTCCCCCTCTAAATAACAAATCCAAATCTGGAGCAATGGGAGACACCGCAAACAATTCTCGGACCGCATATAACAGAACCCAAGCACCATCGCATTCGGGCCCGATAAATGCTTCGGAGGTTCAGAAACCATTTTATCAAATTCAAGATCCTGGCACGCTTACCCAGCTTTATCTTGAAACAGCAGCAATTGAACTCCTCTCACTACCAGCGTCGCCTTCTCAAATAGTAACTGCACTTGTTAATATAGTCGTGCATTTTCAACCCACACTAATTCAGTCTAGTAGCGGTCTTCAAGGAACATCAAGTGGTGTTAGTCAAGGATCTGTTTTACCAAACTCACCTACAGCTGGAAGCACAGACTCCATGAACACAAGCCGATCGAATCCCTCAACTATAGGAATCAACACCAGCAACTTTGTTTCAAAAAGTGGTTATACGAGCCAACAATTATCCTGTTTGATGATCCAAGCTTGTGGTCTTCTATTAGCTCAGTTACCTCCGGATTTTCATGTGCAACTTTATGTAGAGGCATCACGTATAATTAAAGAGTGTTGGTGGCTCACTGATGGGAAAAAGTCAGTGAAGGAGCTAGATTCTGCTGTTGGATATGCTTTGCTAGATCCAACATGGGCCGCTCAAGATAACACATCAACAGCCATAGGTACTACTGTCACCTCCATTTTTTTTACTGATAAACTTCCTTCATCTTAGATTCAGGTGTTTATTTCAGTATCTCGCATTTCTTATTTGATGGTACTTAGATTCTGCAACTCTGTTTTCTCCCACCTGCACCACTTATGTTTTTGAGAAAATAGCCCAGCAACTTGCGAGCTTCTTTAGTTTGCTTTACTGATTTAAGACTACACCTGTTGTTTTCACACAATAATCTTGCGATTGTCAAAATACCCCTCAAATATTAGTGGAGACAATTTTAAACCCAGAAATGAGCAAGTACCAAGGTTGCTTCCCAAATACAATTCATTTTTTTTTTTTTGTAGTTTAACTTCAAACACAGTTTTCTCTCCAAGAAATGTACAGCAGTTGAAATTCAAATACACTATCAGACATAAGTTCGAGTAATCCCATAGAAGCAGGGTATATTTTGAGAGTAAATTGGCATATAGTGTGATGCGTCCAGAAGTTGCCTGTAAGGCTGTAACTGTATTTAATGCTAAAAAGTTTAGATGGAAGAGTAAAACCCTAAAACCAAAAGGATGAATGTTAATTACTGGATTAACCTTTAAAACAAAGTGAATAGGTTAGTTAATGTATCGTATATTTCTTTAATAGGCATCTGGCAAAAGGATACAGAGGAGTTGTCCGATTCTCACCGTTGTTATTGGCTTATGCTTATCGCCTTATTTTCCCTTCTTTATAGATTGTGTTTCCAATATACATTCTGACATTTAGCTTATAAATGTTTTATCTTATAACAGGTAATATAGTTGCCCTCCTGCATTCTTTCTTTAGTAACCTTCCTCAGGAATGGCTTGAAGGGGCACATGCAATTATTAAGCATCTTAGACCTGTCTCGTCTGTTGCAATGTTGAGGATAGCATTCCGTATACTTGGTCCTTTGCTCCCTCGTCTTGCCTTTGCGCGCCCACTATTTATGAAGGTACATAAGCTCACATCGAATCTTATGGTTTTCCTATTATATTGAAACCCAGAACATTGGGTGCGAACTAGACTCGAGACAACTATTCGAGTGATATAACCGTAATCGTAAGGAAAACCAATTTTCCTCACGGTATTATGCATTTCTTGAATGATTTTTTACAGCACCAGACTTCCAAAAAATTTAATGTATCAAATTTTATACTATTAAGGTTCCATAATAAATCAGTGCCGGTTGATTTCATTATTTTATCATTTTTCTGTTTATAAAGAAATATTTTTAACGCTCTTTTACTATTATTATAGTCTCTGGCTTTGCTATTCAACTTAATGGCGGATGTCTTCGGGAGAAACTCACAGCCTTCTACACCCACGGAAGCCTCAGACATAGCAGATCTTATCGATTTCTTGTAAGATTCTCGTTCCATTTTCTATTTCGATTTGCAGATCAACTTCTTCGGTCTATTTTTACTTTGGGAGCATTAACATTTGCTTTTTCTTTCTCAGACACCATGCGGTTCTATATGAAGGACAGGGAGGACCGGTGCAGAGTACTAGTAAACCTAAAATAGAGACCCTAGCTCTCTGTGGGAAGTTAATGGAACTTTTAAGGCCTGATGTTCAACACCTTCTTTCTCACCTTCGAACTGATCCCATGTCTTCCGTTTATGCTGCTACTCATCCGAAGGTGGTGTCTCAGAATCCTCCTCAGTATTAAGTTCGTTTGGTGGTATATATCTTCTTTTTTTCCTGTCTTTTTTCCAATGGCAGCAGTATGTACTAACTCACAATGTATTTGTTGACCACTAGATATATATATGATAAATTAAATGTAAGGGTGGTACGTCATTTTTGACGTATCAACCCAACAATCAATCAGTAAATCACTATTCGTCAATCAATCCTGAAATCTTGGGGTTTCTACAGTGCTTCTGTGTTAAAGAGAAGAACTGTTATGTGTGCACTTATAGGTGCAACTGAAGTGGATTTAAAATTAAGGCAGGCCCAGAGTTGAATAAGAGATGCAACTTTGCCAAGTGAGTCAAATGAACACACATGTCAACGAAGAAGTTAATGATGCGAAACAGTAAACAAGCAGTAAGTTAAGAGGGTGTTTGAATACCACATGAAAACTAGTTTTTTCTACCTAATTAAGTCTGAAAAAACCAAAGTTAATTTAGGAACTACAGTAAATTTCAAAATAACTTATAAGGAAAAAAAATATCATTTTTTTTTGAAGCAACAAAATTTCGCTTACGACTTCTGAAAAGTGTTTCTGCTACTGGGTAGTTGTAGCACTTGTGCTCCTGGTTGCCATAAAGGTTACAAAAGATGTAACTTAGTGGCCCCTTCTAAAATGATCTCGTTGATTGACTTTGTAAACTCTAAAACAAAATACGGGCAACAATTAGAATTTGGTAATAATGTGTGAAGTGTACACATAAGTTATATAAAATGTAAACCTTTTTTTAAGACTATTAAAACTCATAATTCAGAGAAAAAAAAAAGAAAACCTATGGTGGAACTGAACTGATAGCATTATCTTTTTTCGCAACGCATTGTGGAGTAAAATAACATTGTTCCGATAAAAAGCGTTGCCAAAAGTTTCTGACTTTTCAGGGGATCCATACACAATGGTTGAACTGGTCTCATGAATCTTCTTCTATCCTTGCCATCATCACCAGAAGAAGAGGAAGAAGCCAACTCTGGGATGTGATGTTTATTTTTTGGACCCACTAATCATCATCCACGTGGTCATGACCGACCAATCGACGAATGCCCACATCCCCGCTGTGATTCCAATTAACGCACTAAGTCATGAGTGAGACGAGGGATATCTAAACCGCGTTTTTGCCACTCCTCTTGGTTGGCAAATGCGCGAACTTCGAATAAGACGTTCTATATTTGGTTATATGCAATAGACAACGAGAGTCATTGATCCATTCATTTTGTCATTATTAATATGTTTTTGAGATATCACTTTAGTTTTAGGAGGGAAGAAAACTGAAAGGTCCCAACCAAAACCCACTAACAAACCAATGGAAATTCACCTATGTGGCACAATGTGTGCCAATGGTTGAATGAAATTAGACCCTACAAACCGACCAGTCCTGGAGCATGCACACACTCTGTCTCACTCGAATCTCCTGATGGAGCTATGGCCTTCTGCCACATTACCATCCTTAAACCTTAGCTTGATGGAGTGATGTCTGAACTGACACACACGCACAATCTTATCTCATTTTCATGCTTATAAATAAGCAATCGAGTTATTATTTCTCAATAAAAACCCCACAGTTCCATTGAATTCAATCAATAAATAAATTATAAATTCCATGTTTGCGATTCATCCTTCCACCACTAATGGGGCAGCAACAAAAAGAATGATATCCTTGTGTCGCTAGCTTTTTCTACCTTCCCTTCTTCAAGTTATGATTGTAAAGGAGGCATTCCCTTTTTATGGTTTTTGTGTATAAGTCAGAAATAAATGGAATTATAATGTTTGTTGCTGTCTAGATGTCGTTTTTGGGTTAGTAGCGAGTGGTTTTTCAAAGGTACAGGTTTGATTCTTTCCATTACTGCAACTATTATTTTGTGGACAGCCGAGTGTCTTATAATTTTGGAATGTTTGGATGATTTGTCGGTCTCTGCTCCACTTCCAAAACATGGAAATTATCTATTAACCCAGAGTCCAGTGGTTCCGTATGAATCGAGATATTAAACCAGGTAATAACCACCCCTCACGTAGGGATGCGTCCACTTGAAGTTAGCAAGGGCCCATTTATGGTGGGGCCTACTGAAAGTTTTGTGAGGAGGGCCATTTTTTTTAGCGGTTCAAATAGACTTTTTATTTCCATAGTCTTTTTTTTTTTGGCATTTTTGCCTAGAGGAGTCGATAGTAACAACAGTATAAAGTATTTGTATGCAGAGTAAACGCATCGGATTCAAGTAATTCGGCGAGTCGCAATTACTCCGTACTATATATGCAGTGAGTCGTCTCCAGAGTGTGCAAAAAAAGTTAAAAGCCATTTTGACAACAGACGCATTGCACTTCGTTCCAAACATTTAGTTTTGTCGGTCTCCTAGTACTCTCACTAACTTCCGCTCATATATTCTCTGCCTCTCCACCATAACGTTGTCTCTCTTATACTGAGTGGACCACCACTCCCGTGGCGTGTGCTTGAATCTCATGCGCGCATTTGACAAATTGTAAGTATTTAACGCGTAGAATTACAAAGAAAACTGAATTACAAATTGTAAGTATTTAACGTGATATGGTGCATGCATATAGGCGTGTGGTACCTGATCAGTGAAAACTGAAAACTACATTTGGACTACTACTACTACCTGTTCTATTCCGTTGAATCTTTTCATACTTTCTTATATGACATTAACATGCACGAAAGGCTTGCGTTAGCCAAGCATCCCCATTATCTAATTTTCCTTGCGATGTACATTACTTTCGTGGACGAATTGGAAGTAGTAAAACAAAGCAGATTGACACCAACGAATAAATCAAAATTTGTGGACTGTATAGTACTACCGAGTGTGAATGCATTACGGGCAACTTTCAGTAGTTTGTAGCATGTTTTTCTCCCATTCTAATCTTCTTAGTTCAAGTTCATTATCTCAAAATATTCCCTTGGCGGAAAATAGTAGTAGTAGAATCTCCTAATCATAGAGTGTATAGGTTCTAGTGGTGCTCCAAAATGCTGCAGTCTAACGTCTTGATATGTCTTAGTCGCCATACTTTCTTTTATATATTTGGAGTTGTCTAACTTGCTGTGTTCATACATGATGAACTTTGGTAGTCAATTACGTAATGGTTGATTCTGACATTGTTCAAAGATGAGGAATAATTGTGGATATGTATAATTAATGTAATCCATCGTAGAAATTAATAAACAAAAATAGCAGAGAACACGCTATTTTGATCTTCAATTGTGCGCTGCTGGAAACACACGATGTGTTTACGGGCGTCCATTTTTCCAATTAGTGACGTGCATATACTACCTTAAGTCATTTCATCAACCAAGTAATCATGATTAATTGAACGGTGGTCCAAAAGGGAAGAAAAAAAAACAGCATCCCAAAGTTAGAAAGGATGTTGAGGTCCGAAATTCGAAGTGAGATTTTTGATTTGCCCGTTTCTAGTCGTCATGGGAAAGAAAATCAGGGAGCCCATACAAAGCTAACACAGCTTAATGTAGATAATATATTCTTACTTTTAATGTTAATTAAATCATTTATGCAGGTATAATAATAATTTTATATGAAAAATATAAAATTCAAGCTAACATAACAAACATAAAAATAGATTATCAAAAAATATAATGAAATTTAGGGGACCCGATAAATACCCGGACCCGACGGATAGTTAAGGTTTTTAACGGGTCCGGTTCCGGGTCCATCAATTTAGAAATCGGACCCTGAACCGATTAATATTAACGATTCCGGTTCCGGGTAATATACTACCCGGACCCGATAGGACTCGTTGGCACCCCAACATGGGTTAATAATTTCCCCAGTGCTACTACTTATCATCTTCTCCTTCTGATTAGAGATCACTGTCCAATAATATTTGCAAAAATTCTTTATGAACAACACAAATAAACTTCATGAAAACTATCCTCTCACACCTGTTTGCATGATGGGGCCAAAAAATGGTCACCTGCTAATCTTAAGTGGGCTGGGTCCATCTTCATGTGAGACAGTGGTTTTTATGTTATTTTTGGACACAGTTAATATAGAACCGCTGTATATATTGGTTTCCTATAGGGAAAGAAAATGATACACATAAACCACTTAGGCTTAATAAAATATGGTTCAGAGATGAAATTTAAGAACGCGCGGTTGGGGGATACTAAAACTAATCGGGGGATATAAATTACTAACCCCGTCCAATAGTGTCAGCTAAGGGGTGTTTTTTGGGGACAAAAATATTAAAATACCTTTTAGGTTAATACCCTTCCCTCTAAATTAAAATTTAAAACTAAAAATCAAAATCAAAATCAAACCCCAACAAGTTCTTAAAGATAGGTTAAATTGAATTGTTGTTGAGCAAAAAGAAGAAGAAGAAGAAGAAACGGTTTCATTGAGAAGGTACGCGATACCCAATCTTATTTAAAGTGTTATTGTTGTTTTAAATCTTCGTTTGGGTTAGAATCATAAACTCCACTCCCGGCATTGTGTTCATGATGAATACCCTGCCGATTTATTGTGCCGACATGGTTGATCGTTTGAATACCATGCCGATATCTGGTGTCGGCATTGCTTTTAGGATGAATATCATGCCGATATCTTGTGTCAGCATGACTTTTAGGATGAATACCATGCCGATATCTTGTGACGGCATTGTTTTTAGGATGAATACCATGCCGATACCAACATAGCTCAGAAAGTATGTCCCAAAACTTGTTTGTGTCGGCATCGTCAATTCCCAAGTTTACCGTGCCGATTTGAGGACAAAAACATACAGAAAATCTTTCCGAAATAGCAAGTACAATGTACATTTCCGGCACTACTATTGACATGCTCGATGATGAACTTTCTGTGCCGGCAGTTGATAAGTGCATAATTCATATGATTTTAGTATCCATTCCATACTTGTTTAAGCTATTATTCTTGCATATTTTCGTATCATTACTCTTGTTTTCTCTTATTTGTCTCTAATTGGTGAATCATACAAAAAGCATATACAAAGTGCTTAAAATAGCTAGGAATAGAAGTATTCCAAGTATCCAAGTGCCCAAGTCCAAGAGAAGTGGAAGAAGTGCGACGAAAAGGAGCAAAACGCTCAAAATCAAGAGAAGGGACAAATTCCGATCTTAACTGATTCAAATTAAGGATTTATCATCACCATCTTTAAGATAATTGAAAGATAAAAAGAATGCAAAAAGAATGAGGTCATTTCGAGTTCGGATGAAGAAGTTATGGCCAAAACAGTTTTTATCAAATACCGAGGACAGTGAAGTCCGCGAACTGGGTTTGCGGACTTAATTCCGAAAATTTCATCTGGATTTTGAAGTTTGCGGACTGGGTTCTCCCACTTAGCAAATGGGAAACGTGTATTCATACTTTGGAAGACCTAAGGGCACGTTTGGATTCGTTATTTCGTTATTTCGGGTCGGGTTCTTGAACCGAACTGAATACTTGGAGACCAAGCAATGTAAACCTATAAAAAGGTATTAGGTTATGTAAAATAATATGAATCAAATCTCATATCACAAGTTCTACATCAAAAACCTAGGGTTTACCCCTTTAGGGAGAAACCATCATTATTTATCTTCTTTGTAATATGAGGAGCTAAATCCTTTATTGATTAAGGATGAATTCAATGTTCTAAGAGTGAAGCTTTATTAATAATACAAATCTATTTGAGGTTTTAATCATCATCGTTTGTTTTCATTATATCTAGGGTTTATGATTGATTCTTAGATTGGTTTGGAGTGCACGTTAGATTAGTCTATTAATCATTCTATTTATAGTAGCAAGTTGAGCGATCCGTAATTTTCGTGCATCTCCTATACAAGTAGAAAACATGAGACCTTGCATAGGGATTTTGTAAAGAAATCGTGTGTCGAAACAACACTAGTAAGTGAACCGAGCGTACTGAGTTTAACTGTTGGGATCAAACCTAAATTGACAAATCCTAAAGCGTTCGATTGAGTTACACCTTGTAAGCGTACCTCAAGGCGGCTCAGTTGAATAGAATCCGGTGACTAAGCGTACCTGTTATCCGGTGATACAAGGAGTTTTGGGGATATTTAAGCGTACCTGCTATTCTACGGTTGGTGATGAATGGTTCTAACGGAAGATAGATAAGTATTCTAATCCTGTTAACGCTTGGTAACGGCAACGGATTCCTTGATCATCTTTCTTTTATTATTATCTTTTGATTTATCTTACAACAAAAACCCCCTTGTTATTTACTTTATCTTGCTGATACAAATAACCTATCAATTACACAACTCTCCGTGGGAACGATCTCGTACTACCGCTATATTACCAGTTAATTAGTGGGAAATATATTTATCAATTTGTTGAGCCTACGACAGCCCATACATCAGTGTATTTATAATTTCAAAATTGGGGGATATTGTGTATCGACATGGTTAAAGTATGAATACCATGCCTATTTGGTCTCTGCCGGCATGGTATTCATATTTTTACCTTGCCGACACTGAGTTTTTCAGCGTAACAGTGGCGAATTCAATGAAAAAAATCAAATTTAAATACATTAATACCTATACATGAGTGATTGGAGCACTTGTATCTTCAGCTTGTTTATTTTGCTGGGTTGGTTCTTCACCTAAACTTTCATGATCATAAACTTAATGTTGTTGCATTTACAAATTCAATGCTAATGATTTATTCTAATGATTATCAAACTAATCTATTAACTTAACTAATTATATTTAACCACTAAACATGATTAGTGAGGGGTATATTAGAAATTATATAAATTACCTGGATAGGGGTAACCTTGATTTACTATTTAAATCCCGTTTTTGTCTTTTTCCTATATCCCCCAATTAGTTTTAGTATCCCCAATCGCGCGTTCAAATTTAAGGTAGTAGCTAATTTTTTCATTTTGTTTTTCAAATAAGAAAGGGTATTATATTAAAACTAAGGAAAGTTATAGACAAAAATATCCTCACCATTTACAATACCTTTAATAACATTAGCTTTCAAACTAATAAGAAGGGGACATCTACTACAAAATAACACTCTTCTACTCCTTACCCATTTATTAGCTAGTTTATCAGCCTCCTTATTTAACATTCTATTTGCATACACGACCTTAGTATTCAAGTTCTCCATTCAACATTCTATTTGCATACACGACCTTAGTATTCAAGTTCTCCATTCATAGTTTGAAGGTTTATTGTTCGAAAAAAGAAACACATTTCTTCAATCACTTTGTATTTGAAAACTCTATATATGTAGTTCTATTGCCCATTACAAAGCTCTTTTTACTGCCAGAGCTTCTCCACATTCTGCGCTTGTACTGGATCCTTTAAATTTTATACTGTCAGTGATACAATCTGCACGCATTTTTTTAATGTTTCTACCGATACTGTTATTATTGTTTTTATTTGCACCTGACCTATCATAATCGCAATCTTTACAGTTCTAATACCCACATCTAAGTTATCTTTGTTTCCAGTCACTAGTAGAATTTCATATCAAACTAATACAATCTATTTGATTTTATGAACACGGAAGTAAAGAAGGTAGCTTCGTGTCCATAATCAATATTCACAGTGTAAAACAAAATATAACAAGTCAAAGGAATGAAGCATACGAGGACGAATAAATATATACGATGATGTGCATCAACCAACTACCATCGTTATGCAAATGCAAGTAATGCTAATACAAAGGACATGCGTAATCAATGATTGTAATATGACTAATACGATGATAATAATAACGCAAAATGTAAATGAAACGATGATATACGTGGTTCATCACTAAAACCTATATCCACAGGGTATTGAGAGGTTTTCACTATGAGTTTAAGATAACTACAGAACTTAAGTCAAATGACTTTGAGTGGAAGATGAAGGTAAGATTACATGGATGAAGCTCTCTTCTAATACATACTTTCTCTTTCCTAAATTCTTTTTCTCGGTTCGAAACTGCTAACCTCTTATTTTGAGTCAGAGTTGGGTATTTATAGTATCTTCGTGTGGCCCCCTTATCATAGGTGTTATCAACCATCTTGTCCGCGTGTCAATCCCGCTGATATACGTCGCGCCATTCCGAAGGTTTCCTAACGGTAACACCCTATCACGATGATTCTCCTCTAAATGAGCCACACAAATCTTTCCACGCGTCCCCTGTTTGAAACATTTAATGTGGGTAGATGGATAAACCCACGCCGAGACAGCTGTAGATGTAGTCTTGTATTTTCAATGCTGGTCAAAGTTATCTCATTCGCTTAATTTGAAACTGTCTCGAGATTGGGTAAAGTGGGTGTTTAGTGAAGTTAACGTGCAATTCTTTTACACTGCTTTGGTGCATCCTTCTTGAGTTGATGCCACATGTAACCTTGAATAACACGTGTACGGTGGTTATGCACCTACAGATTTGGTTTAGTTCCTTGAAATGTAACATACTTTTAATGATTCCATATCTCCCATCATATAATACTAAATATTTATTTACATTCCTGAATGGAGAATAAAACCAAGGATTTATCCATTCTAGGAAACCATTATTATACCTGAGTATTTGTATCACTAGATCAAACCATACTGCTTTAATAAAGATGCAATTAATAAAAAGATGTTTAGAAGTTTCTAAATTATTAACATTACAAAGCATACAATAAGATTCTGAATGTCCTGAGATGCTCCTAAAATGCTACACAACTTAGCTTTTAAAATGAGGGCATCTGCAACCATTTTCCAACAAACATAACCATCCTTGGAAGAATCTTCAACTGCCAAATTTGTAATCCGAATTTATCACTACTTGTACTGCTTTTACTAGAGTTATTTTATATGCTGACTTAGTTGAAAATTCTCCATTTCTATTTCCATTACCCACCCATCCAAGTCTATCATGCGAATTACCATTCAAATATATCGATTGAATGTTTCTACCAATTTATGTGGAAAAAACCGAATAAATCAAGTTTACATCTCAACAACCATCTACATCCAAAAGAACACAAAGATAATTCAACTCATCAGGCTTCCAATCCTCTAAATGTCCTACACTTGAAATCCAACTATTCAGCGCTATATATTCCTGCCATCTCCAACCTCCTATACGTTGTTCTGTTTCACAACTTCTAAACCATTCATAATACTATGCCAAATCAAGGATATGTTATACTTTTTGTTTTTATGAAATGAGTGAGTTCTTGGAAAACATTTTCCCTTCGAAATATTAACATATAAATCATTTGGATTATGTAGAAGTCTTTGAGCCAATTTTATAAGTAAAGAAATATTCACATTATGAGGATTTCTAACACCAGTGACTTCTTCTGATTTTGAAGTTCTAATTTTACACCAGGCTTTAGGATAAAAGGCTTTTTTAGGGTTGTCTTTATCCCACCAAAAGTCCTGTTTCAATTATCAAATTTATCAAAAACTACTTTTGGAAATTCGAAAACATTGCGTTTGGTAACTTGAGTATGCAGACAAAGTTGAACTTATAGGAATAATTTTTCCTGCATGCGACAAGATTTTTATTTCCATATACTCAAAGATTTATAGGATCTGTCCAATAAAGTTTCAAATTTAAAGCCTTTCTCCTTTTAGAAAACAATGGAGTTTCTAAATAATTTTCATTTTTAGAAATTCTCCGTACTCTCAGCATTCTAGCAATAATTTTCTTATGTTTTTTACGAACTTTTTTACTAAAATATACCCCTGATTTGTGATAGTTAATAGTCGGAAAAGAAGAAGAAATAAATGTATCCAAAATATTCATTAATTTTCTGAATTCCTCAATATCTTCCTTACAGAAGATAAAACAATCATATGCAATAGAAGGTGTGAAATACAAGGGCAATTCTTATTTAACTTTATACCAGAAAACTGATTATGAGATTCAACATGCATAAATAATATCAATAACCCATCTAATGCAGTAAGGAGAAAGTGGGCCTCCCTGACGAAGACTCCTGGAATGACTAAACTGAATTCTAGGAATTCCATTTACTAGAACTATTGAAATGCTTCAAAAAAAATTAACCACACCATTTTTGCGAAAATCCAAAATTTTCTAGACATAAGAATAACAAAATTCCGTTCCGTATTTACGATAGATTTAGATAAAACCAACTTCAAAGCCAAATAACCTTTTTTGGATTTACTAATAGTTTTTAAATTATGCAGCATTTCATGCGTGTTTATCTATATTATCCACTATCTGCCTTCTATGAATAAATGTTGACTGATAGGTGAAATGGTTTTAAGCTTATTAGTCTAGATGTCAGAATCTTAACACCTTCAAAACTTATTTAAGCCTAGATGTCAGAATCTTTGAGATTAATATATACAATGCATTACTCAAGCTTATCGATCTGAAGTCTACAGGGGTGACTGAGTTTTCTACCTTAAGAATTAAAGAAACAAAAGACTCATTCAATGAATGCTGAAGTTTTCCAGTTTCAAAAAACTTTTTCAATTCTACCACATCGATTCTACCGAACTCTAATGTGGTTGAAAAAAACCTGGTGGATATCCATCTGACCACAGAGATCCCCAAGTATTCGTACTAAATAATTCATTCCTTATTTCCTCTACTTCTGGTGTTCTAACTAAATTCTCGTTTTCTGTATCTGAAATAACATTCTCAATGATATCATGAAAAATGTTATCTATTTGGTTACAAGAAGTGGAACTGATATTAGAAAAATGGATTCTAAGAAATAAGTCCAACTGATCCATACCCTCAATCGACAAACCAGAATCCTCCTTAAGAATATGAATTGAATTACGTCACTTCCACAACTCGAAAATACCTAGTACATTTATCTTTTTCTTTAAAAAAATTGTCTCTATTATTCTATAACCATTAGATATTTTCGATTTTATTTCAGTTTTTCTAAATCACTTTTAAGGTCACTTAACACCCTTTTCGACACCAAATGACCCGATTTAGCATTTTCCTTATCAATTCTCTTTAAAATCATCTCTTTGTTTTTAAATACATTCTTAAACACATTTTTATTCCCGTTTTTGAAATTTCACAAAAGATTCTTTAAATTTGTCCCAATACCAATTTCAGAAAGACCTTTGTTTTCCAACGAAGCATTATCTATAAATATACTGTATTCGTTATGTTCTTTCCACCCTATGAAATACTTGTACGGTATATTATATTTTACTCTAATAGGATCCAAATCATTAAGCAGATGGTTATGATCTGAAGCACCTAGATGATGAATTATAGAATCCGAAAAAGTTTCAAACCATTACACATTTAATAAAATTCTGTCAATCCTTTCCCTAATGTTTTCAGATCCCTCTCTTTGGTTAGAACAAGTATAAGGATCTCCTTGGAATATAAAATTTATGAAACCTATTTGTTGTTCCATTATGAATCACATTAAAAGTAGAAACCTCATTTCCTCCTTCCTTTTCATTTTCATCAAGAACAAAATTCATATCTCCAACTAACATCGAAGGTCCCTTATTTTGTTCATATATATCTAAAATATACTCCCACTACTCAGTTTTCTTTTGAGCATTCAAAGCTTAAATGCAAGACAAAAAACATATAATTCCTTTAATCTTAGCTGAAACTATAATAATTTTAAATTTAGCCTCCACCAGTTTAGCATCAACAGAACTATTCCAAGCCACTAATTGACTACCAACTCTTCCTATGGTGGGAATACTCAGTCCCTAAATTGAAGTTTTTTTTGCCACAGTTCCATTTTTCCTAAACCTATTTTAGTTTCCGACAAAAAGATAATTTTGGCTTATATTTTTCTAGAAAAAACTTCAAATAATTAAAAGTTTCGGGACTATTACATACCTGAGTATTCCAAGAAACAATCTTCATTTCTCCTAAATTATATAACTGACCAGAATACATATTTCCTAACAACACTTAAAAAGCCAGAGAACTTACAAAAACATAAATCACCAAGAAGATATGTCACACACAAAAATAAGAAAAAGTTCAAATGCCACCCCAATTAACTATTTGTCAGAGAAACTAATGCAGAGAATAAAAAGGTGCAAACAAAATAAAAAACTGTAAAAAATGAGAAAGTTGAAATTGAGATACTAGCCAATTCAGAGCTTTTGGTACTAGAACTCTATACTCCAATTTTTATATCCTTCAGTTTCCCAGACACCATGCATCTTCTTTAAGAACTTCTTCTGCAAGAATTATAGGTGTTGGGTTGATTGAACTGGAATCCCCTTCATTGGCAGTCAAAGCATTAGAGATGATTTCAGATGGATCACATTTTCCCATATCCTTATACTTTGCTAATAACCAAGTACATCCTTGTAAACAGTTCCTCTATCTAACAAGTCTTGAAAATATATATTTTTCCTTGATTTTTCCATATTCAGAGTCCTCCTATTCCGTCTCACTCACTGGTTTTTTCCTTTTATCTGTTTCAGTTGTTTCCGCTGGATGAAGTTCTTCTTCTATGACAAGAGAAGGATTATGACTTCTCTAATATACACCCATTCTCTATCTTTTTCCGTTAACCTTGTTAACAACCTCTTTATCTATTAAATTTCTAAATTTATTGGAGATTTCATCCGTCTTCTTCCAATTCTTTGCCTTATTCTTTTTCAAAATTAAAAAGCTTTTAGCATCTTCTTTAGTGCTTACCATAACATGGGTATTTCTTACTTCATATGGAGTCTTCTTCTTATAGTCAAAACCAGGTGGATGAGCACCACATGCAGTATGAGCAAACTCTAGTAAGTAACCCAATGTAATCTATTTTTATTTGCTTCTTATTATTACCCATATCGTCCATTATCATATCCACTTTTTTCAGTAAAGGTTTATTCAAATCCACTATAACTAAAGCTTTATAAGTACCATTGTGTGGACCAATCAACATCAGCTTTTCTCCTACTGTTGCTGCTACTTTTCTAGCCATATAAACTCTTTCAGAGAAAAAATTACTGAAATTTTAATTGAATATAGAAAATGTATTTTGAAAAATCCAAATATGATAGTAGCTTTTCATCCACAAAAGTAAAGGAAATTATTTACATCTTTAGAAAATTCATCAGGATCTTCAAAGGCTAAGAAAAATGTATTGGTAGTTATGGTATCCCTTACCTCTAATTTCCATTCCAGATCCCATTTTTTCTTCAAATCTCTTTTAACTTGATCAGTTCTGATTTTGTGTTATAAAATCCCTCTTCCTTAAAAGGTTTACCTACCAACTACATAGGAATTTGCTTAGTGTGGAACAGAGTTTTAATACAAGTAGCAGTTTTCTTAAAAATTTCCAGAAGCTTGTTAATTCCCATATCTAATAGGTTTTTCTTCTTTTCCATTAACTTAACAACTGTATTAATCTCTTGTGAGATGATGGGACCATCATGATTGAAAACTGAAGATTATAGCTAAAAAAGTGCAACCACAAACAAAATTTGAGGTAGGATATTTACTTTTAGAAGACTTTTTCTAAAGCTTGCGCAATTTATATGACTTCAACCTATTAAAATATAGAAAAATCTTTTCTTTCTTACTGCCACCTGTAAGTTTTTTTTTTTTTTTTTACAAACTCTCCCATGCATTAGCTGCAGTTTTTACAACAAAGATATTCAACTTTTCTTATAAACAATGAAAAAATAGAAATTTGCAAAGCCTCATGATTACTAACCTCTGGTTTAAAAACTGCGAAGATTTATTCTTGAGTATGATAATCTTCCACCATAAAAATACCCAGACACGTGGAAATATGCTTATTTTATATGTACATAGACGAATTAGTAAGAACACCACCTATTAAAAATCCATCGAAGGGGATCCACCCAATCATATCTAGAAGATTTTTCCATGAAATCCGATAGTTAAGATTCTTTCCTAAAAAATCCAATTGATTAAGATCAAAACATACCCATGAAATTAAATCGATTAGTTAATCAATAGAAAGATCAACATGAAACCCTAATTCTCGCGACTCTACAAAAGCTTTTCTTACTCAGATTAAGAAACTAATGTAAATTAACATATAAATTTAATAAGTATGGATCAAACAATCATCCAGAATTAACACAATCCAAAGGTGGCAGAACCACCAAATTTTTAGCGCACCACTAGGAAAACCACCAATTAAATTTTGCACTTCCCCAACGCTTTCACACCTTCACCAGTTTCTAATTTACAATAATTTGAATACTATGTATCTGGTTGTGCAACTTTCAGACTAATTAAAACTCTATTCCACACTAAGAAAATTCTCAGAAAATGAAATCGTGAACACTTTGGAATATTTTACACTCAAATTGTTAAAGTTAAATCTCAAAATTGGCCATTTAATAGCCTATAAGACTAGTCTTAATGATCCTAGCTAGCATTGATTTTTAGGAAAGCATACTGAGTCATCGGTATGACCACGAATTTGAATTCTGGAAATAAAGATATAAAGAGAATGAACTCCTTGTAGGTGATATAAACGCTAATTATTTTCATCATAGAACTAATTTTAGGAGGGGGACAACTCCGATAGACACTTTGGAAAAGGAATTAGAATTGTGGCTTACTGACGGGTTGGGCATCGCTAGTAATCTCAAAGATCATTTCTATAAAATAATGAAATCAATTATCCTCCTTGTTCCGGTTTTTACTATAACTTAATTAATCCATGCATTTATGTTGATGATAATACTAGATTAATTAACGTACATTCTGTGTTGTTTTGATATGAAAACCTGGACTAATCCTGGATAGATGGCTTTCTACCGGGTATTTTCCAAACTATGTGGGATATTATATGCAATGATTTAGTTAAGATGGTGTAAGTTTTTTTTTTCCTCTCAATGCATATTTTGAAACAGCTAAATCGTAATTTCACATATATGATCCCAAAAAATAATCGTCCTAAACATGTTGTGAATTTTAGATCAAATAGCCTATGCAACACTTATTATGAAGTCATTTTCAAATTTTTAGAATCTAGAATTAAGGTCATTCTTGTAAAAATCATTGTACCTCATGAAATTGATTTTATTTCAGGGAGATATGTAACTTATAATATTGTAGTGGCCCATGAATTAGCGGACACTATGAAGAAAAAAAAGTAAAAAAGAGGGTTAGATGGCTATCACGCTTGACATGTTTAAAGCATTTAGCAGAGTGGAACAGAACTTCGTGGTTAGTACTTAAGAAAAAACTTGGCGTTTGTAACTTGTTTGCAATATGATTGAACAATGCATGTGTATTCTCTCTATTTAAATCCTCTTAAATGGTTCTTATGGTGAAGTTTTCACCCCTCACTGAGGCTTGGGACAAGGTGGTCTTTTATCTTCTTATCCATTTATACTTTGTACCAACTCATTCTCTAGAGTTTTACTACAAGTTGAATAGAACAATCAAATACACGCCATTAAGGTAAACAAACATTTCCCTGCTGTATCTCTTTTTTTTTTGCAGATTGTTAGAGCACTGCTCGGTCGAGCTTGCAAGCGTTGCTATCTGATTAATATTTTTGATTGTGGTTGTAGTAATGAGGTTCAAACTCTCGGACTTGTGAAAATTAAATTTAAAGATTTAATAAAATTATATACAAAATTATTAACAACGGGTGCGAGAGGTAACCAAGACACTAGATTCCACTATTATGCAAAATTGAATGATAAATATTTCAAAACTCTATTCAATTATTAAGTCCTCTTTTATCTTTAATTCACTATCAATCATACAGATTCTCAAACATTATTTGTAAACCTTAAGCATAGATTATCAAGAGATTAAACCAAGCATAACCTATCAAACTGAATAACAAATAATTAAGACAATCATTCAAACAATTTAAAACTCTGCAAAAGCAGCGATTAGGTGAATTATATAATTAAATGAAATAGTTACCCATTTATGTTGCGTGAATAGCTTCCTCAATTTCCTTGGTTACGAGGGAATTAGCTCATCATAGTATAAATGCTCTCAAAATAATTTATTATGGCTCAAAAATGGTTTACAAATGATGAGAAAAAGAGAAAATGGTGTAAACAGCTAATGTGCGACCCACAGGAAGCGTCACACAAGAACGATAAAAGAGAAGTGCTATTTTCGCTGTGGTTCTAAGACCCACACCTATGACCCACGAAGACTTGTCGTTGTCACTCTTGAAGAACGACGGTTCGTGGACGTCCGTTCTTCATGTTCTTGAGTTGCAGCAGCAGAAAACTTTTCCTGCAACTCGTGATTTCTTCGTTCTCTTGTCTCTGCTAACTCCCCAAACTCTCGACCCCCTTCTCCTCAACCCCAACAACCTATTTATACTCAACAGGTCGACCAAATCTTTGTAATAACTTCAATATAATCCGACAGTGAAGAGAATATTTCCGATATATTTTTTTTTATTCTTCTGACTTGTTACGGGATTTGTTTCCTGGTTTATCTCTTTCACGCGTCTTCTCTGAGCTGTAGAATTTGTTTCCAACCAATACAGTCGACCCATGCACGTATCTTCCATCCAAAAATTCCGAGAATAGAATATCTTCCCTGTTTTGAGAATATCTTTCCTGTTTTGCATCCCACGATTCTCCAGCCCAAATAACTCGATTCGCACACCCATACCATCCCTGTTAGGCTATAACAGGTCCAACCCAATGAAAACTAGCCCTTGAATCTCCTTATATCACGTCCAAAATTTGCTTCAACAATTACGCAGGTGAAGAACTATTTTTCCCGCCAAAACTCGGTTCAAATGGGGAAGAAACTGGTAGCCCCCTATCCAGAGTAGGGGTGCGAATAGAAGCTGCCTCGGGGGTGACCTGGGGGTGACCCTTAGTAATTAGGTTACCCCTTATCCAAAAGCGAGAGTCCGAATAACACTTGTCCTCCGGGTGCCAAAATCAACTTTTCGAGCCTAATTTTCCAAAAATGTTTATTTCCTAAAAATACATAAAAACACAATATTAGTACAAAAATAGAGTTCCAACAATACGGACATTGAGGACAAATTAGACACAAAAATGTGTCTATCAAATACCCCCAAACTTATTATTTGCTAGTCCTCGAGAAAAACTAATAAAAAATAAATAAAACCGAGTTAATCTCGGGAGGGTTTACCAGAGGTGTGCCCACAAAACCATTACTCCAGACCCTAGCTTATCTATGCAGAACCTTGGAAGGCACTGAAGAATCTCCTTGGTTGGCATACTTATTGACTATAAGAGGAAGTACCCTGATGCGAAATTACAATTTTTGTACACGAGTTTGCACTCAAGCATACTAAAATTCATATATAAGTGACAAAGCTCTACTCAGATAGTCGCACTATGGACATCAATATCCGGAGTCAAAACTAACCACATGGATAGATCAAGAAGATGGATATAAAAAAACATAGATGGTTTTGATGTTTACTAAGTGAACGGCGTTTCCCATATCTGTCTGAAGGCCTCCGCCAAAATGAACCTATCCTAATGGATTGAGATTCTAGTATGACTAATATCAACACACTGGCATATACAAGGGTACCAGTGGTCGATAACCTAACTCTAGGTCAACACAACTGGCTTATACAAGGGTACCAGTGGTCGACTTTATTGAATTTATTCCTTTTGGTCAAAGTCTGGTCTCAATTTTTTTATTTTTTTTATGGTATCTCAATCACTCTAATTCACCCTAGCATTGGTAACAACTTGAATCGTGAGCCCCACCAAATCACTTAGAAACATATTTAAAAAGAAAACAACATCAAAAAAAAAAGTGAAAAAGACTCAACGAGATATGGTGAAACTATCATGTTATTCTTAACAACTGAGCTCTGTGCTTTTATGAATAGACTCTTTAGATGTTGCCATCTAATCAGATTGGTTCCTCAACTCCTACAATCAAAATTCTTCCATCCACTTAGATTAGTTAGTGCAATCCTTAATAAGCATAAATTTCTAGTCTATGGAGCTTATTTATTGCAACTAAGAACTTTCTCCCATTCCCCCAAACTTAAATCTAACATTGTCCTCAATGTTCTAAAGATGAAATTAAAAGCATGAACAAGGAGAAACTGTTACCAATGAAGCAAAAGAGATAAGGAAAGATATTACCGTGTCGCATGAATATTGGGTTACCTCCCAAGAAGTGCTAAGTTTAAAGTCTTCAGCCAGACTAAGCAAGGATTAGTCACCACGTAGAATCATATAGTAGTAGACGGAATAACTGTGGGTCATCTGGATCAAAAAGTGTTACCCACAAGAAGAGGAAACTGCAACAGACCAAGAAGATATCGAACATACCCTTTCTTAAGACAACTACATCTAGTTGTGGTTCAGGTTCAGGCTCTATAAAAGGGTCTAAATAAAAGGTTTTCATCGATTGGATTTCCTCAAAGCTAAGATCCGGTTCAGGTATTAGAGTCTGGAAAAACTCAACTAAGAACTTAGAAGCACATAACAACAACCTAAATAATTGGGGATCCTCTAAGTCAATTAGATTTTACTCACAAAGTTGACCATAATGAGAGTAGTGGTCATTCTTAAGCAAATGTGTCGATTCTAATTTCCTAAAGCATTTAGGTTTAGTATCACAACTTAATATTCGACACATTTGGAATATAAACGTTCCCACAGTTGGAAGAAAACTATTTGGTGGGAAAACAAAGTTAATCTGGGGATCATAGCCTGGGCAAACCACATCAACCAGAGGATGGGTTTCTAACGACTGAACTTCTTCCTGGACATCATTAGGTTCGGGAAAACGAGTATGAAGGTAATTTTGTAAAATTGTCGAGGCAGAGATATCAAGTCCTAAGTGAAGGGACTTTCTGAGAGTTAAAGTTAAGGCACTAGGAAGGTGATAATCACCCCCAAACTTAGAGTTTTCAGTGTCTCTAGATAGACTAGTTACAATCTCCCTAATTTCTGGATCATTAGATTCTTGAAAATGGTCAATTGATTCTTCTAATTTATTATCAGGTAGTGCATATTTAATCATCTCTACGGGTATATCTTCTTCATCTAATACTATTGTTTCTAAGTCGCTAGACTCTAAAACAGCATTTTCGGAATAAACCCGTTCCTCTAAACCACTATCGGCTTCGTAATCAAAAGGAAAAACTACATCATCTAAAACAGTGGTATCCCTAATCAAATCCTCGTCCTTTTGAATAGGTGAATAAACATAAAAATTATTTGGATTTGAACTAGAAATAATATAATCATTATAAAGCTCAATTGGATTAATAGATTCCTGATCACTATGCCTACATATTTCAGATTCTTCATTACTACTATCCTCATCATCATAATAGTACAAAGATGATTGAACCTTATCTAAATAAGTAGTGTCTTTTATTCTAGCCTCGTCCTCTAAATTAGGCAAATATTCACTATTGATATCAAGGGTAGAATTAGAAACCCTATTTTGGAAATTTAGATTATTTCGAGCAGCATTAGCCAACTGTTCATTTTCTGCCTCTAGACGTGCCTGAATTTCACTGAGCATAATACTTATACGTTCACCACTCTCGTTTATAATCTCAGAGTATCGTGTACACTCTTCTTTTGAACTATTCATTGAAACTAAACGTTTATACGTCCTTTCAATCCGTTGTTGGGTCTCTTCTAGAGATGGAACAAGTTCAGAAATATCATAATCAGGACTAGTTTCCAAAAACGAGTAACCAGTACTACAGTGTTCCTGATTTTCTTGCTCGTAAGACCAATTCGCGTGTGGATAGTAATTGGGCTCACCATGGTATGAACCATAACCTTGAAAAGGTTGGCGTTCCCAACTACTATTCCCACCATGGTCATAAAAATGATGATGTCCATATTCAAATTTAGATCGATACTCATTGTATTGGCTTCTGTCATACCAGTTAGACATTCTTAATTACAAGGGAATTCTATACAATCACAAACAAGGATGACTCGACCAAATCAAACCTACTGATTTCTAGCAAACAAAAAGCATGATGGCTCCACTTATATTGTTTTCTAGACCAGCTTCTATTCCTTCGAAAAGGAATTCGCTACAATTTGAGCACACCCCTCTGGAATCAATTCGAGCTAATGTAAGTTGAATCGAGGCGAGGGAAGCTGAGTGGAGCTTTGATACCCAAAGCCTCACCGGTATTACAAGGCGGCACAGTCACGCATTCAACTTACAGAAACCATCAAGAACTTTGAAGTATGCTTAAAAAAGTAAGCAGTATTTTTCGAAAGATTTTCCTACCAAGCTCGTTACCCTATCGGTCTCGTTCTAATCAAATTTTAAGCTTGGGTTCGTGTTAGGTTTCGTTTTCCTAAGGCGGGCAAGAAGGGAACGGTGATGAAATCCGAACCCTTATCTTATATGGCCAGTTCTTGCCCTTTACTAGGAAATTAAAGCAGCCGGTTCAGTCCTCAACATATAATCAATCACCTTAAGGCAGACAGTAAACCCGCTGACAGGAGATTCGCGGGTGTTTAGAAGTTTACCTCCCGTACCAGACGGGCGAAGAACCGCTGTAGTCGACTCGGGCCACTGACTCCAGTGTTAGTGTGCGAACCCGAGGGGCCGAGACGATATTGTAATCGTCGTCCTTCCCTGCAAACAGTTTATATTTAATTTTTTTTTTTTTGATTGTTATTCAATTTATATCCCCGGCAGCGGCGCCAAAATGATTAATATTTTTAATTGTGGTTGTAGTAATGAGGTTCAAACTATCGGACTTGTGAAGATTAAATTTAAAGATTTAATAAACTTATATACAAAATTATGAACAATGGGTGCGAGAGGTAACCAAGACACTAGATTCCACTATTATGCAAAATTGAATGATAAATATTTCAAAACTCTATTCAATTATTAAGTCATCTTTTATCTTTAATTCACTATCAATCATACAGATTCTCAAACATTATTTGTAAACCTTAAGCATAGATTATCAAGAGATTAAACCAAGCATAACCTATTAAACTGAATAACAAATAATTAAGACAATCATTCAAAAAATTTAACACTCTGCAAAAGCAGCGATTAAGTGAATTATATAATTAAATGAAATAGTTACCCATTTATGTTGCGTGAATAGCTTCCTCCATTGCCTTGGTTACGAGGGAATTAGCTCATCATAGTATAAATGCTCTCAAAATAATTTATTATGGCTCAAAAATGATTTACAAATGATGAGAAGAAGAGAAAATGGTGTAAACAACTAATGTGCGACCCACAAGAAGCGTCACACAAGATCGATAAAAGAGAAGTGCTATTGTCGCTGTGGTTCTAAGACCCACACCTATGATCCACGAAGACTTGTCGTTGTCACTGTTGAAGAACGACGGTTCGTGGACGTCCGTTCTTCATGTTCTTGAGTTGCAGCAGCAGAAAACTTTTCCTGTAACTCGTGAATTCTTCGTTCTCTTGTCTCTGCTAACTCCCAAAACTCTCTACCCCCTTCTCCTCAACCCCAGCAACCTATTTATACTCAACAGGTCGACCAAATCTTTGTAATAACTTCAATATAATCCGACAGTGAAGAGAATATTTCCGATATTTTTTTTTATTCTTCTGACTTGTTACGGGATTTGTTTCCTGGTTTATCTCTTTCACGCGTCTTCTCTGAGCTGTAGAATTTGTTTCCAACCAATACAGTCGACCCATGCACGTATCTTCCATCCAAAAATTCCGAGAATAGAATATCTTCCCTGTTTTGAGAATATCTTCCCTGTTTTGCATCCCACGATTCTCCAGCCCAAATAACTCGATTCGAACACCCATACCATCCCTGTTAGGCTATAACAGGTCCAACCCAAAGAAAACTAGCCCTTGAATCTCCTTATATCACGTCCAAAATTTGCTTCAACAATTACGCAGGTGAAGAACTATTTTTCCCGCCAAAACTCGGTTCAAATGGGGAAAAAACTGGTAGCTCCCTATCCAGAGTAGGGGTGCGAATAGCAGCTGCCTTGGGGGTGACCTGGGGGTGACCCTTAGTAATTAGGTTACCCCTTATCCAAAAGCGAGAATCCGAATAACACTTGTCCTCCGGGTGCCAAAATCAACTTTTCGAGCCGAATTTCCCAAAAATGTTTATTTCCTAAAAATACATAAAAACACAATATTAGTACAAAAATAGAGTTCCAACAATACGGACATTGAGGACAAATTAGACACAAAAATGTGTCTATCGCTATCTCAAGCTTGTTTGTCAAGTTTAGTTTCCAAAACTATAAGTCTTGATTCTAGTCTACGTATAGCTAAGTCTCGGATTAGGATAGTAAGTGTAGTTGAGCATAAGACTTCACGGCGTTCATTGACTAAAGACAAAGAACTCTCAAGGGGAGCTTGTGGAACTTCATCAACAAAAGGTATATGGAGACTTGAACTCATCTATCGCCCAAAAGTCTATCTACTCTATCTCCTATTTGAGACAAAAGTCGTATAGCTATATAGACTTCAATTATAAACATTTGATATTTCGATCTAAGTTTAACTAGCTTACATATTTCTCGAAATATGTGTTTGTAAGCTTTCGCTTTAACCAAGTTCATCTTATATTCTTGACAAAAGTCGATGATCATGTGAAAATTGCCTGGTAACATCTTACATGATTTGTGTGAGACAGTCATTTGATGTAGATTCTGAATGTTTTATATTGATCATTCGATCACTTGAAAATTGCTTTGAATCTAATAGTTTGTGTGAGACATCTATTGTCGTCTTTCAAGAATATTTCAATGGTTGAAATGAGAGTTTAGAACAATTGGATATAAGAACAGTATGCATATTTGCATATGTGTAATCCAAGTCCGGGAACCATGGTATGCATACCCGTATGCGTACTGATTGGTCCAGTAGAGGTCCGGGAACTAAGTACGCATAACAGTACGCGTACTGGCGTGAGGTTCAAGTTCGGGGACTTTACTGAGTTTGGTGGTATGCGTATGATAGACACATTTTTGTGTCTGAATTGTCCTCAGTGTCTCTACTGCTAGTGCTTGATTTTGTACTTATTATGGTGTTTTTATGTTTGTGCAGGTGTTTTTGGAGAAATACACTTGTGTGGAAAAAGTTGCTCAAAAAGTGCTATTTGGACCTCTGGCACCCAAGGTTATGCGTAGCCCAAATTCATCCTCAGCACCCAATTTCATTCTCAGCACCCATCTTCTAAGGGCACTCCTACTCTGGATAAGGGGCACCCTTCTTCATCGTTTAAACATTGCAAAGTGGCAGGAAAATGTTTGGTTTCACCTGAGGTATTTTCGATCGATATCTGAAGATTTTCTATTGGAATTTTAGCTGGATTCGGAATCGTATGGGCCTAACACATCGAATCAGGGATGCTATGGAGTTTCTTTTCAACAAATCCACGGAGTTCAGTTAATACAGGGAACTGTATTCAAGAGGATTATCACGGATATTTGATGATATGTATTGCATGGGAGAATATTTTCTTCTTTACTCAACAAACTTCGACCTTATCAAGCCAAGATAAATAAGGCCATCTCATAACACGTGTGTGATAAGAAAAGGAAAGCTATGTAGAAGATAAAAACATGACATGAAAAATATTCGGGTTTTGGTGTTGCTGTCACACGTTGTTGAGTTATTTTTGGAAGCTGCGAAAGTTTGAATCAATCTTTACTGTGTAATCAACGTCTTTGAAGCGGACTGAGATGTAGCAGGCGTGTGAAAATCATACAAAAGGAAATAATTCCCGTATAATAACATAGAAGAATAATGGAGAATATCTTGCATTAATTAGAGAGATTTGGATCCTGAGAAGTATAAATAAATTTCTGGGGATTCTTAGAAGGAGGACGGAGAGTTTGGGGGAGATTAGAGAGCTGAAAATCAAGTTGCAGGAAAACTGTTTTCTGTTGGTGCACTAAAGAACACGAAGAACTTTAGAACGCACAGAGACAGTCGTTTATCAACAGTGACAACGACACACAGGCGAGGGTCGAGAATCAGCGACAGTACTCTGTTCTATCGTTCTTTTCAGTTTGTAACATTTATAACTGTTGCAAACCCGGTTTTTAATATTTTCTCTCCATTTCATCTTTGTAAACAATTTTTGAAGCAATGAACAAATATTTTGAGTGTGTTTACACAATGATGAGCTAAACCAATCCTCTGGGACGAAGGAGGAAGCTATTTCACCAATGAAAAATGGTAATCTCTAATTTATGCAATTATTATATGATTATTTGCCTAGATAAATAAATTGATAAAATGGGTTTTGTTAAACAATTGTCATTTCAATTGATGGAGCATGCTAGCCTAGGGTTTTGATTTCCCATACTTTCGATCAACAATTTTTATTTCTAAAAAATCAACTATTGCAATATTAAGAATCAATTTGAATGCATGGTTTTCATGATTATAATTAGAGAATATAAATCACTTTGATATTGGTAAATAGTGGATTCCGTAGCCCCAGTCTTCTCTATATTTTTCATATCACTTTTATTTAAGTTTGCTATATTTTTAGTCTTAAAAATTAAATCTAAAATCTATTGCTTTCACAAGTCTCAACGAACTTTTTACTACAACTCAGTTTGAAATCACATCAATTTTTGGCGCCGCCGACGCGGACTTGTCTTTAGGCTAGAGTTTTTAGATTTTTTTTTATGTTTTTATTTGTTTTTCATTTTTATTTTATTTGTTCTTCTTTACGTTTCTGGGTTTTTGTCTTTTCCTTACAGATTTTGGAATTTGGAGCGAAAGAAAATTTTTCCAAAGCTTTTGTTGAATACTTAAAGATTTGGAGTAAAAGCAAAGCGAAAGGAGCGAAAGAAAAGGAGAATAAAAATTAATTAAAAAAAAAGAGAGAGAGAGACAATATTTTTTTTTTTAGAATTTCTTTTAGATTATTATTTTCTTTTGCACTTTATTTTTGGACTTTGGATTGTGGACTTTGAGACTCTATTTTTTTAAACCCTACGGAAAGGTAGTTTAAATATAAACTGTTTGCAGAGAAGGACGGCGATTACGATATCGCCTCGGCCCCTCGGGTTCGTACATGACATAGGAGTCGTGGCCCGAGTCGACTTCAACGGTTCATCCCCCATATGGTACGGGAGGTAAGTTTGTCGAAACACTCGCGAATCTCCTGTCAGCGAGTTACTGTATTCCTTCGTTTTCATATGCTGAGGATTTGAAAACGGCTGCTTTAATTTCCTAGTAAAGGGCAAGGACTGGCCATACAAGATAAGGGTTCGGATTTCATCACCGTTCCCTTCTTGACCGCCTTAGGAAAACGAAACCAAACGCGGACCTAAGCCTAAAATTTGACTAGAAAGACACCTATAGGGTAATAAGCTTAATAGGAAAGTCATTCGAAAAGTATTGGTTACTCTTTTAAGCATGCTTCAAAGTTCATGATGGTTTCTGCGAGTTGAATACGCCTCCTTGTAACGCCGCTGAGGCCTTGGGTATCAAAGTTCCATTGAGCTTCCCTCGTCTCGATTCAACTTACTTAAACTCGGATTAATTCCAAAGGGGTTTGCTTAAATTGTAACGAATTCCCTTTCAAAGGATTCGAAGTTGGTCTAGAAACAATCTAAGTGGAGCCATCATGCTTTTTGTTTGCTAGAAATCTTTAGGTTTGCTTTGGTGGAGTCAGCCTGATTTGTGTTTGTATAGAACCTCCATTCCTTTTGGGATTTATTTCTTTTTCTTTTGTTTTTCTAGTGTATGCCCAAGGTTATTAAAGATCGGGCTTGGAAAATAAACACTCTAGGTCGTTTGATTAGTGATAAACCTAGTAGTTCTTCTTGTGAAAGCGGGGAGCTCGAAGACTCTTCTTTTGAGAGCCTTGTTTTTGGAAACTTCAGTTTTGAGAATCTGTCTCTTTGTGAGGAAAATTCCCCTAGTACTTCAGCTGTGCCAGCGATGGCAACTTTGAAAGATTACATGTTCCCAACTAGGTGCACCCGAGCTTCGTGCATTAAATTGCCAGCCACTATGGATAATTTCGAGATAAAACCTAGTATTCTGCAGATTCCCTATATTCTTAGGAAAAGATGATGAGAACCCTTATTTTCATATTAGAGACTTTGAGGAAATTTGTGGGACAATTAGAATAAAAGACCTTGCTGATGAAGTCTTGAAACTTAAGATGTTTCCCTTTTCCTTGAGAGATAAAGTTAAGACCTGGCTGAACAACCTACCATCTGAATCCATTGAAACATGGCAGGAACTTATTGCTTCTTTCTATATGAAATTCTACCCTAAGCATAAAACTGCGTCTGTTAGGCAGAAAATTAGTGCTAGTGTACAACAAAAGGGAGAGTCTCTTTATAGGTTCTTAGAGAGATTCAATGATCTCATATCCCAGTGTCCTCACCATGGATTTGATAAGATGAAGCTCGTAGAGATTATTTATGATGGTTTAGACTATTCAACCAAAGTCATGGTTGAGTCTATGTGCGCTGGTGAGTTCACTAGTAAAAGTGTTGATGATGCTTTCACATTCTTAGGAGCTGTCGCTGAAAAATCCCAACAGTGGGAATCTTGTGTTGAACCCCCCAAAAGACTCTTGGTCAATATAAGTAGCACCAATGTGGTAGATACAAGCTTCGGGTCTGATGCTAAGTGTGCTGCTTTGTCTAGAAGGTTAGAAGCTTTGGAATTGAATCATCCTAAACATAGGTCTCTTGTTGAACCTGATGATAGGTTTAGAGCCTCTCAAGTGTCTAGTTGTGGAGTAGATCCCAATAACTCGTTTTGGGAAGGTCAGGTTAGTGAAGAGCAAGCCCATGCTGTCTATAACAATGCTAGGTTTGAGAACCGTCAGAAGTTTGACCGCTACTCAAAGACTTACAACCCTGGTTGGAGAAACCATCCTAATTTTTCTTGGTCTAAGGGTCAGAATCAAGGACAGTTAATTCTCAGCCTCCCCCAGGTTTTGGTTATGCTAAGAACTCTTCAGGTCAACCCCATTTTCAGAATGAGAAAAAGATCTCCACCTTAGATGAAACCCTTACTATGATAGCAAAGAACCATGAGATGTTATCAAAGAACCACTGTGGTTTTCAAGAAGAAACCAGGCAGAATTTTAAGAATAATACCCAGTCTCGTGTTAACTTAGAACTTCAAATCGGCCAAATAGCTAAGTTTCTTAGTGAAAGAGAAGATGGAAGATTCCCTAGTCAAACTGATCCTAACCCTAAAGGAGAGGAATCGTACAATCATGTAAATTCTATAACAACCCTTAGGAGTGGAAAGAAAGTTAGCAATAAGGTTGCCATGCCTGATAGTGAACATGCTGTAGTTCACTCTTCTGAGCCAGAAAATGAGGAGACTGATAGAGTCTCCAAAGAGACCAATGAGAGTCATGCTGAGCCTGGCTTTGTTCCCAGAGCCCCGTTCCCCCAGCTGCTAGCTCCAACTAAGAGGGAGTTTAACTTTAATGATATATTGTAGGTTTTTAAGCAGGTTACTATCAACCTCCCATTGTTAGATGCGATTAAGCAGATTCCCGCTTATGCCAAGTTTCTTAAGGATATGTGCGCGAAAGCGAAAACTTAGTGTCCAGAAGAAAGCCTTCCTAGCTAGTCATGCGAGTTCTATTATTCAGAATACCACTACTCCTAAGTATAAAGACCCAGGGTCCCCTACTATTTCTTGCAGAATAGGTAAATACCGTGTCGAGAAAGCTTTGCTTGACTTAGGAGCCAGTGTGAACTTACTGCCATACCATGTGTACCTTAAGCTAGGACTTGGTGAGATCAAACCTACCTAGATGACACTTCAGTTAGCTGATAGGTCCATTAAAATTCCTCGTGGTGTGATCGAGGACGTTCTTATTGAGGTCGACAAGTTTATTTATCCAGTGGATTTTGTTATCCTAGATACCCAACCTGTCCCTGACCCATAGAACCAAATACTAGTGATTTTAGGTCGCCCGTTTTTAGCTACATCCAATGCGATCATTAACTGTCGAAATGGTATTATGAATTTGTCTTTTGGTAATATGACTATTGAGCTGAACATTTTTAATATTAGTAAGCTACCCTCTGAACTAGATGACTCGAGCATAGAAGAGGTGAACATGATAGGAACATTAGTCGAGGAGTCATTACCAAACACTTTGTTAGAAGATCCATTAGAGAAATGCCTAGCTCACTTTGGGATTGATTTCTATGATGATAATATGATTAATGAGGTGAATGATTTGTTAGACTCAACCCCTTTGTTAGAAACTAATAATGGATGGAAACCTTAGTTCGAACCACCACCAGTTTCTAACTCTACCCTAGTTCCTTCGTTAGAAGAGTCTCCTAAGTTGGACCTAAAACCATTACCAGATACCCTGAAATATGTGTTTTTAGGCCCGTCTGAGACTTTACCTGTGATTGTAGCATCATACTTGGATAGTGATCAGGAAAGTAGGCTAGTGACTGCCCTTCAGAATAATAAAGAAGCTTTAGGGTGGACCATAACAGACATTAAGGGTATAAGTCCTACTGATTGTATGCATCATATCTATTTAGAGAGTGACACCAAACCTTCTAGGGAGATGCAACGTCGACTGAACCCTAATATGAAAGAAGTAGTTCGAACTGAGGTTCTTAAGCTGTTAGATGCAGGCATTATCTACCCCATTTCAGACAGTAAGTGGGTCAGCCCCGTTCAGGTTGTTCCCAAGAAATCCGGTATTACTGTAGTCCAGAATGATAACAATGAGTTAATCCCAACCCGGGTGACCACGAGTTGGCGTGTCTGTATTGACTATAGGAAATTGAACAAGGTCACTAGGAAGGACCACTTTCCCCTTCCCTTCATCGACCAAATGCTAGAGAGATTAGCTGAACGCAGCCATTATTGCTTTTTAGATGGATACTACGGTTATAATCAGATTGTCATAGCCCCAGAAGACCAAGAGAAAACCACTTTTACCTGTCCCTTTGGTACCTTTGCGTATAGACGCATGCCTTTTGGGCTATGTAATGCCGCTGCGACCTTTCAGCGTTGTATGCTGAGAATACTTTCTGACATGGTAGAACGGTTCTTAGAGGTCTTTATGGATGATTTTTTAGTGTTTGGTTCATCTTTCGATGAGTACGTGCATCATTTTTCATTAGTTTTGACTAGGTGTAAGGAAAAGAATTTAGTGCTTAATTGGGAGAAATGTCACTTCATGGTTCGTTCATGAATTTTTCTAGGGCTTATCGTATCTTCGAAGGGTATAGAGGTAGATAGATCCAAAGTTGACCTCATCAAAACTTTACAGGTCCCAAAAACCGTAAGAGATATTAGCTCATTCTTAGGGCATGCAGGTTTTTACCGTCGATTCATTAAGGATTTTAGCTAAATTTCTAGACCTCTTTGCAATTTGCTTGCAAAAGACGTTAAGTTTGTCTTTAATGATGCTTGTTTAGAGGCTTTTGAGAAGCTTAAGAATTTACTCACTACCACCCCCATAGTCCAGGCACCCAACTGGAACCTACCCTTTGAGATCATGTGTGATGCTTCAGATTATGTTATTGGTGTTGTGCTAGGTCAGCGTGAAAATAAGTTACTTCATGTGATTTACTATGCTAGCAAAACTCTGAATGACTATACCACTACAGAGAAGGAACTATTAGCTATTGTGTTTGCTTTAGACAAGTTTAGATCCTACCTCTTAGGTTCTAAGGTCATAATCTTTACTGATCATGCTGCTTTGAAGTATCTTCTTTCCAAGAAGGATACTAAAACTAGATTGATTAGATGGATCTTATTGTTGCAGGAATTTTCCTTAGACATTAGAGATAAAAAGAGTGCAGAAAATGTAGTAGCAGACCACTTGTCTAGGCTTGTTGTGGATACCCTTAATGATTCTCCTCCTGTTAGGGATAGTTTTCCTGATGAACAACTGTTATTTGTTACCCAAGCACCTTGATATACGAATATTATCTTGTTACTGGTCGAATGCCCCAACATTGGGGTAAACAAGATCGTCCTAGGTTTTTAGCCGAGGTGAAGCACTTATTTTGGGATGATCCTTGTTTATTTAAGTATTGTCCAGAAAAGATTATTAGGAGATGTATAACTGAGAGTGACCAGTCCAATATTATTTCCTTTTGTCATGATCATGCTTGTGGGGGTCACTTTAGTGCTAAGAAGACTGCTGCTAAACTATTGCAGTGTGGATTCTATTGGCCTTCGTTAAAGACTCCCACAGTTACCGTGTTACTGGTGAACGTTGCCAGAAATTAGGAAACATTTCCCGTAGGAACATGATGCCCTTAAACCCTATTTTAGTTGTTGAGGTCTTTGATGTATGGGGTATTGAATTTATGGGTCCGTTTCCTAATTCGTTTGGTAACTTATACATCCTTGTCGCTGTAGACTATGTCTCTAAGTGGATTGAGGCGGTTGCGTGTAAAACCAATGACCATAGGGTTGTTATTGAATTCTTGAAAAATAATATACTTACACGTTTTGGTACACCGCGAGCTATAATTAGTGATAGAGGGACGCACTTTTGTAATGGACCTTTTAGGCTTTTGATGAAGAATTATGGTATTACACATAAGGTAGATACCCCATATCATCCACAGACTAGTGTCAGGTAGAGGTTTCTAATAGGGAGATAAAGCGTACATTAGAAAAAACAGTTAATCCTAATCGAAAACACTGGTCGTCTAGGCTTACTGATGCCTTATGGGCTTACCGTACTGCGTTTAAGACCCCCATTGGAATGTCGCCTTATCGGCTTGTGTATGGAAATGCACGTCATTTACCTGTTGATTTAGAACATAGAGCATATTGGGCTGTTAAGCAGCTAAATTTTTCACTTGACAAGGAAGGAGCCCATAGGAAACTCCATCTCAATGAGTTGGAAGAGATTCGTATAGATGCTTACGATAGTGCGAAGGAGTATAAGAACAAAATGAAACTTGTGCATGATAGAAATATTTTAAGGAAGTCATTTTCTCCAGGTCAAAAAGTTCTTCTGTATGATACCCGCTTGCATCTTTTCCCTGAGAAGTTACGTTCTCGGTGGACGAGTCCTTTTATTGTTCGCACTGTCTTTCCTCATGGAGCTGTTGAGATTGAGACACCGGATGGTAGGAGTTTTTCGAAGGTTAACGGTCAGAGATTGAAACCCTTTTTAGAGCCCTTTCCTACAGGTGATGTTGAGGAGGTCCCTCTGGAGGACTCTGTTTACCATTTATTGACCATCGAGGCGATTGTATGTTGTATATTAGTTTTTGATTTCTCTCTTCACCCAGGTACTGTCTTTCCAACTTCTCCTCGTGTTATTTTACTTTTGGTACTGCTCTTTCATTAGAAACATTCAGGACAATGTTAGATTTAAGTTTGGGGGTGGGGAAGAACTTTTTAGTTGCATTTTTTGAAACTTCTAGCGTCACATAGTATCCGGTTAGCTAAGTTTACATACGGTTTCTCACCGAAAAGATGGAAATTGGAATTGCTAGAGATAACATTCTTCTGAGACATTAGAGAAAAAGACATTGAGATCTTTGACATTCAGGAGAGAACTTGTTCCTTTTAGAGGGTAACCGTGATGGACCTAACCATCCATGATGGAAAGGCAAGTAGGTCATAAGGAAATGCCAGAAAGACAAAGCAACCTCACAATGTAGTCTTAGTTACTGGATTACGACTCACTCTCAGTAGAAACTTATCATCATCAACAAGAGGAGCGACATAAAAATCTATGAAGAAAGTTGAAAACGTTTAAGGTTTAGAAGAAACAATAGAAAAGAATAATTCAAAAAAATCGAAGTTGAAGATTGAGTTACAAAAGTAAAGAAAATCAAACGATATACGTTGTTGAAGTTCATGATACCAAGACATTACAAGTTGTGAAGATCCAAGTTCTAAAGTCCTTCTCTAATGGCCATGTAAATTGTTGTCTTGTTATTTTGTTTCCATAAAAAAAAAAAAAAAAATCTATAAGGAAGTAGAAATCTATAAGGAAGTTTCAAGCAAGAAATCGAAGAGAAGAAGTAATTGTCAAGGTTCTACGAAGTTCGAGAGTTTATCATCAACAATTGAAGACCGAAGAAGACGTTGTTTCTACTGAGCACTATGAGAGAGTCGAGGAGAGATGCATATTGGTTGCTTTGTTAGTCCGCTTTCTATCTGGCACAAGATCTTTCTAGCACTGGTTCAACTCATCACACGTAATTTGTCCAGCTGTGTAGCAGATGTCCCTCTCATTTTTATCTCTCTCCTAATCTTATCCAGCTGTAAAGCGGATGCATCTTACAATGTTTATCTAGCTTTGTAGCGGATATCTCTTTATCTAGCAGTGTTGCGGATGTGTCTCCCCTATTCTTTGTTCAGCTTTAGAACTTGCACCTTTAATTTCTCTGGCATTCTAGTTACTTGGAGATAGGTTGAGAATTTGTATGTCCTCATAGCTCTTTGGATACTTGTGACCAATTAGAAGTCATGGTTTTGTGGGTACACCTCTGGTAAACCCTCCCGAGACTATATCTCGGTCACTAGGGCCACCTAGTGAGTTAGGCTTTTATTTTTATTAGTTTTGATCGAGGACTAGCAAATAATAGGTTTGGGGGTATTTGATAGACACATTTTTGTGTCTGAATTTTCCTCAGTGTCTCTACTGCTAGTGCTTGATTTTGTACTTATTATGGTGTTTTTATGTTTGTGCAGGTGTTTTTGGAGAAATACACTTGTGTGGAAAAAGTTGCTCAAAAAGTGCTATTTGGACCTCTGGAGGACATTTTCTATACGGACCCAAATTTGGCTAAGGGGCACCCAAGGTTATGTGTAGCCCAAATTCATCCTAAACACCCAATTTCATTCTCAACACCCACCTGCTAAGGGAACCCCTACTCTGGATAAGGGGAACCCTTCTTCATCGTTTAAACATTGCAAAGTGGCGGGAAAATGTTTGGTTTCACATGGGATATTTTCGATCGATATCTGAAGATTTTCTATTGGAGTTTTAGCTGGATTCGGAATCGTATGGGCCTAACACGTCGAATCAGGGATGCTATGGATCTTCTTTTCAACAAATCCACGGAGTTTAGTTAATACAGGGAACTGCATTCAAGAGGATTATCACGGATATTTGATGATACGTATTGCATGGGAGAATATTTTCTTCTTTACTCAACAAACTTCGACCTCATCAAGCCAAGATAAATAAGGCCATCTCATAACACGTGTGTGAGAAGAAAAGGAAAGCTACGCAGAAGATAAAAACAGGACATGAAAAATATTCGGGTTTTGGTGTTGCTGTCACACGTTGTTGAGTTGTTTTTCGAAGCTGCGAAAGTTTGAATCAATCTTTACTGTGTAATCAACGTGTTTGAAGCGTATTGAGCTGTAGTAGGCGTGTGAAAATCAGATAAAAGGAAATAATTCCCGTATAATGACAGAGAAGAATAATGGAGAATATCTTGCATTAATCAGAGAGATTTGGATCCTGTGAAGTATAAATAGATTTCTGGAGATTCTTAGAAGGAGGACGGAGAGTTTGGGGGAGATTAGAGAGCTGAAAATCAAGTTGCAGGAAAACTGTTTTCTGCTGGTGCACTGAAGAACACGAAGAACTTTAGACGCACAGAGACAGTCGTTTATCAACAGTGACAACGGCACACAGGCGAGGGTCGAGAATCAGCGACAATACTCTGTTCTATCGTTCTTTTCGGTTTGTAACACTTATAACTGTTGCAAACCCGATTTTTAATATTTTCTCTCCATTTCATCTTTGTAAACAATTTTTGAAGCAATGAAAAAAATTTTGAGCGTGTTTACACAATGATGAGCTAGACCCATCCTCTAGGACGAAGGAGGAAGCTATTTCACCAATGAAAAGTGGTAATCTCTAATTTATACAATTATTTGCCTAGATAAATAAATTGATAAAAAGAGTTTTTGTTAAACAATTATCATTTCAATTGATGGAGCATGCTAGCCTAGGGTTTTGATGTCCCATAGTTTCGATCTACAATTGTTATTTCTAAAAAATCAACTATTGCAATATTAAGAATCAATTTGAATGCATGATTTGCATGATTATAATTAGAGAATATAAATCACTTTGATATTGGTAAATAGTGGATTCCATAGCCCCAGTTTTCTCCATATTTTTCATATCACTTTTATTTAAGTTTGCTATATTTTTAGTCTTAAAAATTAAATCTAAAATCTATTGCTTTCACAAGTCTCAACGAACTTTTTACTACAACTCAATTTGAAATCACATCAGCATACCCGTTCGTTTACTGGCGAAACCAAACTTAGTCCGACCACAAAGGTATGCATACCCATTTGCATACTTGAGTGGGTTATGTTCTAAAATCGGTTTGTTCATGAACTAATGCATTTATATAATAAGGAATGCAATCTTTTGCAAACCGTGGCTATCATGTTCATGACTTGATTGGAGTGAATCAAAATCGATTTTTCTTCAATCGTGTGTTGTATACTTCTATGAGAATATAAACAATTGAAAAAAATCTAGAACTAGTTTCATTTGAGTCATTTGAACTAGTTATGGTTAAGATGAATAAGGTTGATATTAAAGTGTTCATATGGATAACTTCGGTTAACTATTGTTGAGCCAACAAAGGTGTACAAGTTTAGGTACGTTTACTCATATCTAAATAAATCCACTTTTCATTTGTGTGTGACAAGATAAGTTCGATCTAACGGTTGAAAGATACTAGCTTGAGTCTAATCAGGTTTTCATCTAATGGTGAATATTGAATGCTTTTTTACCAAGGTAACATTGATTGTAAACCCTGATTTGAAGACTATATAAGGGAGAACTCTAGAAACTGGGAAACCTAATCCCCACACCTCATGTGTGATACTAGTTGCGACTAGAGTCGATTCTCCTTTAACCTTAGGTTTTTCCAAAACCCTGTAGGTTAAAGACTTGAAGATTTCATTGGGATTGTGAAGCCAGACCCAATTATTTTCTATGTATTTCTTGTTGTTTTCTATCGTGATTGAGTACTATCTTCTCTAAGATTTTCTAGAGATTTAATCTCCAATAGGCAAGATAAAAATTAGTCACAAACATCCTCGTCTCATCGTTTGTGATTACACAATATCTTGTTTCGTTTCCATACGATTAAGATTATTGTGAGGTGATTGAAATTTCTAGGTTATTCTTCGGGAATATAAGTCCGGTATATCAATTGGTTCCTGTTCACCTTGAGTTATCAAAAGACAGAACAAAACTCATAGGTATATCTGTGGGAGACAGATTTATCTATTCAATAGACTTTTCTGTGTGACACAGATTGGTTTATAAAGTCTTCGAATTTGGGTCGTAGCAACTCTTAGTTGTGGGTGAGATCAGCTAAAGGAATCAAGTGCGTAGAGTCCTGCTGGGATTCGAGAGTAAGGAGCGCAACTGTACCTTGATCAGTGTGAGATTGGTTAGGGCTCAACTACATTCCATTCCGAAGTTAACATGGAGTAGGATAGTGTCTGTAGCGACTTAATACAGTGTGGTTTTGAAATCTGGACTACGTCCCGAGGTTTTTCTGCATATGCGGTTTCCTCGTTAACAAAACTTCTGGTGTCTGTGTTATTTCTTTCCCGCATTATATTTGTTTATATAATTGAAATATCACAGGTTGTGCGTAAATTCAATCAATTGTGAATACAACCTTTGGTTGTTGATTAAATTGATTGACACTTGGATATTGGTTTTTGATACCGTCCAAGTTATTTCTTATATTCAATTGGGATCGCAAATTCCTATTTGTTTGATTGCAGATTGAATTGTAAAATTGAGATATAACTCTTTTATATACTTTTCTTAAGATTGAGTCTGACTGTCTAGTTGATTCTCTTGAAAGTATATTGGAGTTAGTCCATACAGGTTGCTAAGCGAAATATTGGGTATGGTTGTTAGACCCCCGTTTTTTCACAGATGATTCCCTATTTTTATTTTGTTTATTTTGAGAAATGCTAATGGAGTTGAAGATAGATATTTCCATAACTTTTGATAAATTCAGTTATTTTTCTGGTCAGTCTATTAACTTTTAAAAATCAGGATTGGCCTCAGTTCACGGGTAGCTAACCATGTCAGAAATGAGATTTATTTTGAATATGAAAAGTTTTTCCTTTAATGATAAGTATTTATGAGTCTGCTTATCCAAAGCAGTAAAATTCATTATTTTAATTCTCTGACAGATAAGTATATTGATAGGTTTTCTAATTGGAATTTTTTTTTACTGAAGTAACCTGGCAGAATTATCCTTACTCATTCAGTTCTAGATCGTCTAGCTACTCCTTGTATGCCTTCCTAATCCTTAAAGAGTTAACTAAAAAAATGGATGCTGTTCAAATGAAATTTGGAGGAATAAAAAGAAAAGTATATACGAAGAGTGTGTGTCTCAAAAAATGGAAGGAAGATTATCAACTAAAGGATCTTGGAGGAGTGAACATCAAGTAAACTACAATCTTGAATAAACTCTCCTAGCTAAATTTCCCTTAGACTGTTGATTTTCCAAGTGCTCTTTAGGTTCACATACTCAAAGCTGATTCTGATCTTCTGAAAGATATTGTTTCTTCTCATGGTTCTTCGATTCAGAAAGGTGTTAATGAGGGTCTTGAAATTATCAACAAGTTGCCGTTGAAAACGAATAGTAAATTCTAAGTCAGGAACCAAGCACCTTGGCACGTTCTTCCACTACACTACCAATTCATTGGTCGTCGAGATAGTGTCATTTTTTTTGATCGGTCAAAGAGAAAATTCATTGAAAAGAAAAGGTACTTAAGAGGGGTACCTCAACCCAATGAATACAAACGGGAACACAAAAGAATAGGAAACCGAAAGTGAATTCAGCAATCCAAAACAACAAACAACAAGCTCAGGAAGGCCGAAATAAAGAATCATATAAAACCACTACCATATTTGCCGATATACCTA
This sequence comes from Papaver somniferum, assembly GCF_003573695.1. Taxonomy (NCBI): domain Eukaryota; kingdom Viridiplantae; phylum Streptophyta; class Magnoliopsida; order Ranunculales; family Papaveraceae; genus Papaver; species Papaver somniferum. The sequence goes on along the minus strand of NC_039361.1, from coordinate 46,620,276 downwards.
ATATTCTTGTGTTTGATTCGACCCAAAAGAACGCTTGTAGTTTAACGTTTTCAATGAGGCTAACCAAATTTTTATTTTTTCCCCCCAAAGATCTTGCGTTTCGCTCTCTCCATATGCACCCCCATATTGGGATCGATATGTTATTCCATATTCGGCTAAGTCTTTCTTTCCCCAACTAAACTTCCAAGATTTCACATTTGTGGTGACATTTGAGCTATAAATCCAACAAAACTGACATCCTTTAACAAAGTAATCCCAAATTCTCCGGATCCTCCAGCGTTCATAGAACAAATGCGAGCTAGTTTCATCGTTTTTGTCACAAAAACAACATAAACTAAAAACATCTGTACCGATTCTTAAGAGCTTATCTGTCGTCATTATCCTATCATGAGAAAGAATCCAAAGAAAAAAATTAATTTTGTAAGGATAATCACGACTGCATACAACATCGATTGGAAAACTTGGCGCATCTTGATCTTCTTCGTTCCTAATACCATCCTTAACCGTATATTGACCGTAATCATTTCCTTTCCAAATTCGGCTATCCAAACACCTTCTTGAATAGATATGTTTATAACTCACGTGAAATGGATCGAGCGTAACTTTGTCATGTCATCTTCATTAACTTCATTCATACTAGCCACCACAAGCTCCTTGGTCCTTGAAACTTCTTTGATTAGGGAGATAGTGTCGAATTAACAAAGGTACTATGACTATGAGAACCAGAAATATTCACATGCGTGCCAACTACTTACATTGGCGAGGGTGTAGGCCCAAGTGCGAGGTCCCCCAACTCGATATGAACATGTCCGAGAGAAGATCATAATGTGTAGACGAGACGCGATCAATACTTGACGGGATGAGGATACGATCAAGTAGGATGGCTTATTATGTTCCTATCAATGTACTCGATGACAATATAATATACGGTTGTTTGGACCTGTCGTTGTTACTAGTATATTCCATTTATAAATTTGCACGAAAAAGCAATCTCTACATCAAATAGTATTTTTGTCCCCGACATTAACTATACGAACTCAATCGTCAATTACTTAAAATCATTACAGTGCAGTGAAGTGAAAATCCACCAAGGTACCGACAAATAAGAATAACTCATTTGTAAACTAACACCATGTTTGTTTACTCATGACCCATCTGAGTCGTGTGGATTGAGTCATCTGGATTTGAGTGAATTCACTTGATTCATCTGGATCTGACTCAATATTTTTGTTTTAAGTCAGATCTGACTCAACTGACTCAAAAATATGTGAATCAGTGGTTTGGTCCTATGAGTCAAATATACTTTGTTACCTGACTCAAACAACTCCGAATCAGAGATAAAGTCGGATCGAACTCAAAGCAGAAAACAAACAGTCTAAATGTTGACTCGGTGCGAGTTAGGGGTTGACTCAGACCCAGACGTCGAGTCAGCTGCAAACAAACAAGGTGTGAGATCATTACACTACTTCTCTCGTTCTTTTGCCTGACGGTCCTATTTCCAAGCCTAGTAACTCAGATGGGTTTAAGATTGAAGCAAGCCCAGAGTTCAAAGAGAGGTGCAACTCCACCAAGTGTGTAAAGAAAAAGATTGAATTACAAATACTAATGATAGAAAACCGTAAACAAAAAGTAATTGAAAAAGGTTAAACTAGTGTGCTAATAAGCCTAATCCGACAAAATTAACTAATGTATTAATAGAAAAAAACACTTATAACTTAGTGGCCTCTTTTAAAATGATCTCAACGATTGGCTTTGTGCAAACTCTAATACAAACAATATGGGCTATGTGTCAAACTAGAACTCCTTAATTATCTGCATTAAGATTTGTGAAACAAAGTGTACACTTTTTAACACTATTAGCACTCATAATCCAGGGGAAAAAAATGCTTTTGTGGAACTGATAAGAGATAAGGGGGTACTTAAAAGTGTGGGCATTGCCTTTGCAACGCATTGTAAGTGTAAAATAGCATTGTTCGTTGCCAACACTTTTTTGACTTTTCAGGGGATTCATAATGGTTCAACTGGTTTCATGAATTTTCTTTTTTCTTTATTATCATCACCATGTTAATCATGGTGATGACCGACCAACGGATGAATGCCCAGTTACCCACACACTGAAAAAGAAATCGGTGATCCCCCGCTATGATTCCAATTAACCCACTAGGTCATGAGCGAGACAAGGGTTCTCAACCGCGTTTTTGTCACTCCTTTTTGTTGTCAAATGCGTGTACTTGGAATAAGACGTTCACTCTATAGTTGTTGCGAAAAGTACAGATGGAGTGGAAAGCAAAGACTAGTAGTGAAAAGACACCTTATAGTGGATCTGCTTATAAATGTAGAATGAAGATCGACCACAATGCTGCGATTTTTGCTTTTTGACCTTATTAGAATAGTTTCTATCATTCTATGGGCTTTACATGTAGGACATTATCAGCATAATGAGATGGAAAAGGAAATGTTGATTTTCCAGTACTGTCAAATGTGATCGATTCTAACGCCAGAACTATCCTGCATGTGTTTGTGACTTGAATGGTGTTTATAAGTGTGTTACATGGTGCATGATCAGGAAATATATATCTATTTGAGGGCGCCCTTTTCTTCGTTATTCTCATTACAACTGTTGTTTTGTGATGGTTGATGTGCATTTCTTTAACTATCTAGTGTATTCGAACGTTGAATCCTTCGCTACAAAGCCTTACGAAAACCTTTCTAAACATGACGATTATAACAGGGACAGAGTCAGGTAAGGGAAGTGCATGCACTTATAAACCGACCATAAAGCTTCTTACAGCTTATATTTGTAATTTTATTCTATAAACCAGTATGAAGTCTGATCATGCATTCTTCACCGGAACACACTCCGACTATACATGAGTATGAATGCATTCAATAGATCAGCAAGAGTCATTAATCCATTCATTCAGACATTATTAGTGTGTGATATCTGTCATATGTTCTACGCAAAGGACCCAAAAACCCACTAACAAACCAACCTATGTGGCACAATGTGCGCCAATGGTTCAGTATAATTAGACCCTACAAACCGACTAGTCATTCAGCATGCTCAGGACTCTGTGTCATTCGAATGTCCAATGGAGATATGACCTCCTGCCACATTATCATCCTTAAAAAAGATGAAAATTAGAAAAAGAATATAACTCTAAAAGAAACCATAGCTTGATGGAGTGATGACTGAACTGAAATACACACGCACAATCTTATCTCAGTTTCATGCTTACAAGTTACAAGTAAACAATTAAACCCCACAGCACTTATACTGAATATTCAATCAATAATTAAATTATAAAATCCATGTTGCGAATTCATCCTTCCACTACTAATGGGGCAGCAACAAAAAGAATGATATCCTTGTGGCGGCTTTTCTTCTACCTTCCCTTCTTCATGTAATGATGATTGTAAAGGCGGCAATACCCTTTTTGAATGGTTTGTAATCTTAGTTAATATCCATGTTGGAAATGGCCTCTGTGTATAGTTTAGAAAATGAAGGGAACAAATAAATGGAATTATATTGTTTGTTGCTGTCTAGACGTCGATTTTGGGTTTGTAGTGAGTGGTTTATGAAAGATACAAATTTAATTCTTCCCATTATTGCAACTATTATTTTGTGGACTGCTTATTGGGGTATTGTTTTGTTTAGTGATGTACCAATATGTATATAGGACAAAAAAATATTTGCCTTTGGATTGGTACACCTCCAAGCAAAATGGTACCCAAATTAGCAGCCTTGGTGGAGTGTTTTATAATTTTGTTTGGCTAAATTGGGGCCTATACCATTTAATTGAGGCTTATCAAATTTTACTTCCCACACCACCAAATTATTCTAGACACCCAAACTTATAAAAAATACTAATTTACGCCCACATTTAAAACTTTCTCATATAAATTCTAATCTTTCTATTTTTAATAAATCCAAAAATAAAAAAACCTAAACCTAAAAAAAACTTTCAATTTCCATCCTAATCTTACCAAAGTCTCAAAACCTTAATTTTCATCTTCTTTTCCAACGAATCTTCGATCCACACAAGAAAAAGGTAAATCTCCATCAACCCAATCTATGATTCTTCATATCTTGTTGATTTTTTAAATCTTCGTTTTTGACAAATCAAAATTCTGATTATACCCAGAATCGGTTTAAATTGACCTATCGAATAAATCGATTCTGGGTTTTGTTTTCGTCCATGAAGAACATGCACAATTATCAGTTTACATGATGAGTTAAAGTAACCCGATTTTGCGGCAGAAATGAAATATGAAAATACATCACCATAATCGGTTTATATATGTAATATGTATAATCCGATTACTATAGTCTCTCCATCTTCCTTTCCATAATCGGGTTTTATACATGTACCGCATAACCCGATTGTTTTAGTCTCTTCAGAATCTGATTACTTATGTTTCTATATGTACCGATTTCTTACTTGATTTTTTTTTAGAGGACTTCACACACCTAGCATTTTACAATCGAGAGGTAACCTTGGAGGATGTTATGAGGAAACCACAAAGAGTGCCAGAGAGAAGCATATATAAGTTTGCTTTCGGAACTGAGACCCGTCTTGAACAAGCCCTCACATTGATTGATATTCTTGCACTGGAAGAGCTTGTTGAGATCATGAGGTTCGCTAGGATGAGGAGAAACATTATTTCAGCTGAGAGGGATCGCCACCAAGAGTCGGAAGGTATGTTTGAAGAAATGGTTGAATGTATAGCCATGGATGATGCAGAAGTTGCTGCTCTTGATGATGATGCTGCTAGTGGTGCTGCAGCTGCTCCTGATGTTGGTGCTGGTGGTGGTGCTGCTGCTCCTGATGCTGTTGCTGCTGCAAATGCTACTGGTGCTCTTTAAGTTCTTAAGTTTAACTTTTAAATATTAAAACTTTAAGTTTATAAGACTTGTGGTTGTTTTAAGTCTTTTGGGATTGTTGATGTGTGTATTTTGGATGATCCTTCTGTGATTGATGTTTGTATTTTGGATGATCTTTGTGTTGATCTTAATGCACTTAATGTTTTAATTGATCATAACCTGACATGCCAACAATCGGTCTACTCGATATGTCAAGATAAACCGATTGTGCAAGCAATTTTTCCTGGATGTTTTTCAAGCTAGCTAGAATCGGATCTCATATAAAAATATATAAACCGATTGATGTCGGTGAAAATTCAAAATTTAACATGTCTTTAATCGGTGTACGTTGGTCGCAAGAAAAACCGATTCCTTGTGGCATATCAACACAATCAGATTTTAAAGACCTTCTAAAATACCGATTATACCAAATTATTACACGTTTTAAAAAAAAATAGCCGTTAGGGATTTTCTCTATAAATAGAGACCTCACCCTTGGACCCCATTTGTCCCAAAATTGATCATTTTATTCCCCCACACTCCATATACTCCAAAACTACTCATTTCATACATCCACATACAAGAAATGGCTTTATTTGATTCAATCGAAGATTTGGCAATCATCAAAGCATGGTATATGGAAAATCGACTTAGACGTCAATCCTCCGAAAGGGAGGATTCCACACAACCTTTTGGGCTAGGGTGCACAACAAATTTAGCCAAGAGTTTGGGAATCCTAATGCAAGAAGTGTCCAACAAGTCCATGATAGGCACCTAGTCATCGAAAATGCGATACTTGCTTTTTTAGCTCTCCAACCTCGGATTTTTAATACTCGCCCCTTCACCTTGTCCATTGCAGAATTTGTAAGTAATTTTGTGGTTTTTTTTTACGTAACCCATGTTGTTTTATCTTCCAATGAAACACCACTAACAAATGTAAGTTTGTTTTTGTGTTTTTGTAGTACGAAGTCGTGAAAGCGCGCTACTTGGAGGAAAAGGGAGAAGCATTCGCATTCGATGCAAGCTATCACTTCTTGGTAGAAAGAATCCCGGAGGATAACCCAGACTACTTGGATGATCGTCTTCGGAGGAGGAAGATTGATGGATTTAGAAGTTTTTTGTTTAGGTTTTGTGGGTAGACCTCTATGTAAACCCTCACAAGACTATAACTCGTCCACTAGGGTCACCTAGGGGTTTAAAGGCTTGATGCATGTGCTAAATGCATCCTACAATAATAATAGAATGAATGAAAAAAAAATCGTATGAATGAGAAAAATCGGTTTATATATGTAATATGTGAAACCCGATTATGGAAATCAGATTATATACATGTCAACTTTAACCGATTATGAATGTCCTCTGTTAATTTGGAAACACCAATCCAGAATCGGTTTACAAGTGCATGAACGTAAACCGATTCTGGGAACTGTTTACGAAAAAAATTAAAAAAAATTATTTTTTGAAGAACTCTCTAACATTAGTTAATTTCACATCCAAAACATAATTAATCCTTAATACGATTAATTAATACTAATTAATCAGGAATAAAATAGGTAGTTAGGTAATTATTTTGATAAGGGGTGGTGTGAAAGTGATTTCTAATCACCTTTTTTGTCATCTAGTTTTAGGCCCCAATTAAGTGGTATAGGCCCCAATTTAGTCAGGTAATTTTGGAGTATTCAGATACATACACATTCACATTATTAGGTTTGACTAGATTTGTGCCCGTGCTACGCACCGGGTATACCTTTTCTTTTAGTTTGGTGTGCGCGGGGCTTCGTCCCACCCCGTGGAAATGTGCATTTTTTTATTTGGTATACATGTGGCTTTTTCCCGCCCCGTGGCGATGCATTTTTGATTTGGTGTGCGCAGGCTTCGCCCCGCCCCGTGGAAACATGTATTTTTGATTTGGTGTGGCGGGAGAAATATATTAAATAGGTAAATATATTGGTGTGGTGGGGCAAATATATTAAATATATTAGATTTTATGTATTTTTTCTTTTTAACTTGGTGGGGCGACGATGCGTTTTTGATTTGGTGTGCGAAGAAAATGCATTAAATAGGTGGAGAATATGTGCAAATTTTATTTATTTATATTTCCTTTTATTATCGCAGAAAATATGTGGTTTTTTTCCCCTTTATATATTAATTTGGAAAAAGAAATCATAATATAGTAATTACTCGATTTCCATATTGAATTTGGATTTCAATAAAATTCCAAACACGATAAGTTAGTTTTTTCTTTTAAGTTTATAATTTTTAAACCAATCATACGTTGTCAAGTGTCCTCACTACAATGCTCGTTTCACTAAACTCAAAAAATGCCTATTTCGACCAATAGGAAGTGAGTGTTTTCTCACCGTTCAATGTGGAAGCTTTATTTATCTAGGCAAGCATTTATATTCAACGTGGGAGCTTATAAATTATATTTCCTAATCTTTCTTATGTTTGTCTTTGTTAGTTCAATAACGAAATATAAATCAAATAGGAATTGCCGAGCAAAAGGAAACAACTTTTGATTAGGAAAAAGTTATCTGGAGATTTAGTTTTCTTTGAGCTTTCCGTATCCATGTTGATGATTTGGAGCTTGCAAAATGTGGCTGTTGTTAGTGCTGGGATCATTATAGAAGACTGAAATACGATTGGTGAAGCAGTTTGAGGTAGTGCGTAGCGAGATGAGACCTGAAGATGGAAAGAAATTTGAAAACAACGTGTAGGGCCATAGGCTGTATAAGAGACTTGATCCATCCATTATATAAAAAAATTAGCTTGCCTTGTTTGGTTGCCATATGGGTCGTGGTCGTTAACCTATTTAAACATATCTACCAAAACAGTAGTTAGCTTATGAGGTTTTGATGGACTCTTTATATAGGCTTTTGAGACTTGTTTACCAAGTAAATACTTTGAGTCATTCCAGGGAATGTGTTATATCAAAACTTAGAAATTTCTTTTTAAAGTTTCACGTTCTGAGTTTTTCATGTTTTTTTTAATTTATTTATTTAACGGGTTCCTTTTTTTTTTGTTGTGTTAAGCTTTCCTTTTTCACGGGTCTTCCTTTTCAAGAGTTTCACGTTTTAAGTTTTGAACGTTTTTTTTTTTTTTTTTTAATGTTTTGGATGTGAGTTTTATCCACCCTTACTAAAGTACAGTTAAGTATAGATGTAAATATGGTGTAACTAAATAATTCAAGTTTAAATTCTAACATAAGTATTGTCTATCTATTTTTTTCAACACTGTTACTAACGGACAGTTAAATATTTGATTTATCCAAATTATAATCAAATTTTAATTATTACAACCAACAAAGTTATGCTAAATGTCCTCACCATAGCTTCTGCATTAGAAAAGACCTTTTTAGATCAATAGGAAGCAAGAGTTTCATCACCGCTTAATGTGAGAGCTTGTGAAGGCAAGATGTAATAACACACTTTTAAAATTCTGTCATGAAAAAATTGATCGTGCAGAGGAAGTTGGAGAAACCGGAGAATCCAAACTTCTCTTGCGGAAATCGATTTCCGTGCCTCCTACACGTAACTTATGGCCTAGTTGCCAACTTATCTACTAACCAATAATTTATAGTTTCCCTTTTTAGTGTCGATCAGTGGCTGCTCCACTTCCAAATACGGAAAGTATCAACTAAGCTAGACATCAAGTCAATAATAACATGCCTGGGGCTGGGACAAAGTACTTGTATGTATGTATGCTGAGTAAACGCTTCGAATTCAAGTAATTCGGCAAGCCGAAATTCTCCATCACGTACCCAATATTCTAAGCATATTATATGCGGACTGCCTAGAGTGCACTTGTACGCAAAAAGTTAAAGCTATTTCGACAACCGACACACTGCATTTCATTCCAAACATTTAGCAGTGTCGGTCTCTCAGTACTTACTCATTTCGGCTCATACTCTCCCGCCCCTCCTCCACTATATATCCTTGTCTATCTTACACTGAGCGGAGACTGTTGAGCACGCACGACTCCCCCAGCATGTTCTGAGAGCTCGTACAAGTCAAACTGCTATTCGAGTCTTTGACAGTCATCCCAAATACTCTCCTGTAATTTTTTTTTGGAAAGAACTAGATTCAAAGTTGGGTCTTGATCAAAATTCAGGTCAAGAAATTAGCACCAATGTTTTTTCTTTTATGAAGATTATTTAGTTGTACGATAGACGGGGTTCCCTGGTTTAAAATAGTCACCTCTCACATAGTCAAAATAGCCAAATCAACCGAGAACACTATACCCAATGTGGCAATGTCATCAGTCTAGATCTAAAGACAAACAGAGGTGGTTAGGTGTTATGGTGCATGCATGTAGATAGGCGTGTGTTTTGCTTTTTCGGTAAGGTGTAACAGGAGTGTGCTACCTGATCACTGAAAACTGAAAAGTACATTTGGACTACTATCTATTCCATTCCATTGAATCCGTTCCATCCAGGTCTTACTTTCTTATATAATATTAACATACACGAAAGCCGAAAGGCTTGCGTTAGATAGCATCCGCCATTTTCTTGTTTTCCTTCGATGCTGCACAAAGTGAACTCGTCGTCCTTAAAAAAAAAAATACTTATGTATAATTGAAAAAGGGAAAGTACTTAGGAATAATAAAGATTTGTGTGATTTCCAAAACTGCTCAAGGAAGTTTAGGAACGTCAAGGAAGCTATCCAAACCAAAGCAACGACCAAAGTCGCAAAGGATTAAAAATCAAAGCAACTACCAAAGTCGCAAAGGATTAAAACTGACCACCTTCCAAGCCGACAGTAGATAATATCAGAATGCTGAAGTAAAGATATCAAGTTTGCACTATTAACTCATTAGGTACATTGATATTACATTTCACGCGGTCAAGAATCAGCCACCCATACACTCTAACTTTTAGCTCCATGGATAAAATTCATTTTGTTTCTCTATACGTCACACTCACAGTCTCCGACGTCAGGTGCGAGGAAGCTAAGTAATTAACTTCTGCGTCATCATGGAAGCCACAACATAACAAAAATAATTCTCGTTTATGCATTTACGTTGACGAAGTCTACCGAATGTACTTTACCTTGAAATATCCTTTTAGGGACGTCCAATAAAGCTACTGTACCTTGAAGATAAAAAGGGCGATGTCCATAATAGTGAGTGGATTGAAATTAGTCAAGAATTATGTACTTGAGCGGCACGAACGAGTATTCAACAAGATGTTGTTGTTACCGATTCAATCGATAAAGAGAACACAAAATTGGTTAAAATGTCCAAAATCAATAATTCTTGGGTGAAACAGATTGGTAGATTTTGATACTGTTTATATGGACATTAGTCAAAAAAATACTATTTAATTATCCATTTTGGTTATTCCACCCAGAAAAAAAAATCTTTTAACTAAAATAACCCTTAACCTTTGATGAATCTGATGATGGTGGTTCGAACTGTGGATATGACTGAGATGGGTATGAAATTGATGAATCAGTAGAAGTTAGGGAGGAAACAGAGCTGTTGCTGCTGATTTTCATGGGTGAGTTCGATGGGTTTCTGAAATTGACGAGAAATGGAAGGAGACGTAAGTATGGGTTTGACTCTGTGATGGGTATCAGGTTGAATTCAAAAATTAGGGTTTTTTGTCCCCAAATTGAATTAGGGTTCTCTGTAAATGAATCTGGCATAGTAGGAGTTGCTCTAGTTGGTGATTAATCGAAGAAGAATCTGTTGATGGGGAAATTGATAGAGAGGGGTTGAAAAAGAATCAAGAAGAATACATGGTTTGAGCAGTATTGAGATGATTGTGCCGGTGATAAGAGAATTAGAAGAAGAAGAAGAAGAAGAAGAAGTGATGGCTGTCGATTTAAGAGAAGATGCTGAATTGGAAGTTCAGTGCTGAAATGAGAAGATGGATTCGAGTACTGGGTATTACAGAGTGATAGTTCTAGCAAGGGCACAGTTGCAGTTTAGCTTGGTGATTGAGTTGAAGTTTAGGTGCAGATGCAGTTAGGCAGTGAAGAGTTGATGTTGTTGCAGCTGTGTGTTGTTGTTGTCCAAATGGAACTGAGTTACTGGGATGAATGAGGTGGCCTGAGAAAGTAATGGAACTGATTCTGTTGCTTGTTGGTGCTTTGAATGATAAATGAAGTGATGGATGCAACTGAAATCGGGTTCTTGAAGGTTGTATTTTCCAGTGATATTGGTTACAATTCAGTAATGGTGTTGAGAAGTTCAGAAACATATAGTGATGTTGTTGGTGGAATAAGAAACTGGTGGTACTGGTCTTGCAATTGACTGACAATTGGTGATGAGTAAAGTAGATTCAAAGAGGAGATGACAGAGCTGCTGGAGTTGGTTTAATGGAAGAGAAGCTGCTACTGTTAGTGTTTTTGGCCTGAGATGGTGGTTAGAATGACGGAGTTACATGAGTCAAGGTGGAAGTGTTGGTGCTTGGTGCTTACTGGTAGATGGAGGAAATATGTTAGAGCTGCAAAAAATGAGATTGCGATGGTGTTGTGTGTGTGAGAGAGAATTGCAGGAGATGGATGCAAGCTAACGGATAACTAGTGGTGATTTGGTTATGATCAAGAATTACAGGGAAAGAATGGGATTAAAGATGATTACATGATGTTGTTGCTGTTGTTTTTGACTGGAAGCTGGGTGAGTTGCAGCTGCAATTGCAAATAAGGAGAACTGAGTTGTATGCAGTTGAGAGCAAGTGCAGTGCAGGCTAATGGAGGAAGCTGACATGATGTGGTTGTGGCTGTTACCAGGAAGAGAGAAATGGTGTCCTGTGCTGTTGCAGATGGGAAGATTTTGGTTGCATTGATTGCTTTTGAACTGAAATATGGCCTAAGTGTATGAACAACAGGTAGATGGAGACAATGAATGGGTACTGTTGAGTTGCAGCTGTGCAAGGAGAAGGTTACATGTTATGATGTTTGTGCTTGATGGAGCAAATAGGTTGAGGTGTAGGAGATGATTGAACGTGAAATGAAAATATGTTTTGAATGTTGTTATTATAGAAAAGCTGTACTGAAGTTGTAAGCGTCGGCATATGGATCAGTTTTCTTTATGTATTCAACTGAATAATAACATTAACTCTATTCATATACTTCTTGCAGATGCTTTGAATTTTCAAATTCTTTTTATGGTTATGCATTCTACTGACTCATGTTCAATTGCAGATACTCTTCATTTTTTTTATGCTAAAACTTGAATGAATTCAGGAACAACACAGATTAAACCAGGATGAAACTGGTTTCATCCTGCATATTCTAAAAAAATATATTATTTGGCCAGGGTGAAACTGGTTTCATCCTTCATATTCTGAAGAAAAAAAAACATACCCATCCTACACAAACTCACAAATTTTTTTTTGCCAAGATGCAACCAGTTTCATCATGTATATTCTGGCAAAAAAATACCTGCATATTCTAAGACAAGATTATTTGAAATTATTGACAACTGGAAATATATGCTAGTTTAAGTAACAACATTTCATATTTAATTTACTTGCAATTAAGATACATGCATCCATAGACGAATCTTGATTTATAAATCCATGCAAAGAAAGTTTTACAAGCAAGAAACTTAAGTTTAAACTACATCAATAGGCTTTTGTAGAGACCTATTTGCTAAACAACCTAATGACATCAACGATTTTAGTTATCATTCAACTTCCAGCAATTGCATATGTTATAAACTTCATTTTTTTCCCTTTTTCTTCAACTTTTTTACATCCATTTCGCTAGCCACGTTCACTTCATGCATACTGCTTCTACTTTATTCACCATCAACGTTCACTTCATGCCTATTCTTAGCTCTTAATTTAGCACTTGGATTTCTATTGCTTCCTGCAACAATTTATATAGAAACATCATGGTTTAAATTCAACACGAGCGGTAACCAACAAGTATCAAGCAATTATATGTTTAGCCTCTTTCAACAGGTTTATTTGGTTTGTTATCCAAGCAACATGAACCCCCCTTAAATATGTCCAACAATTAAGCATATCACACACAAAAACTACTGCAAAAAAATACTTCATAACTTATAGAAGTGTGGGTGAGAGAAAAGGTATACCCGACTACCCGAAATACCTACATTCACTAAGTTAGAACTTATAACAGAACCACAAATTGAAGTTTATAATACATGATGAAACTGATTTCAACGTGTAATAATATAGGATGTAAAAAGGTTTCTTTCAATGAATACACATGATGAAACTAGTTTCATCCTTGTTTAAACTTAGATGAAAACAATTTCAGCTCAACCCAAAAAAGGATGAAACCAGTTTCATCCAAACCAAATTCAGTTAATCTCAAACTAGTTTTTACATAGGTGTTTTAGCTTAGGGTTAAAATCGTAAAACCTTACATATGACATGACGTCACTACGGCCACTAGCGCATTTATTGAATCATTCAACATGCCTACGTAAGAATTACCAGGATACCTTTTTTTTATATATATACATGTGTCATGTTCCACGACAGAACTCTTAGTATTGACCGACATCATCTTCATACCAAACCCTAATTATCACACCACGCGTGCCAATGGCAAACCATGCCAGCCACGTATCCGCGCCAAGGCATGACAACCATGCCAGCCGCGCCACCGTGCCAATGGCAAACCATGCCAGCCACGTCTCCGCGCCAAGGCATGCCAACCATGCCAGCCGCGCTACCGTGCCAATGGAAAATCATGCCAGCCACGTCTCCGCGCCAAGGCATGCCAACCATGCCAGCCGCGCCACCGTGCCAATGAAAAACCATGCCATCCACGTCTCCGTGCCAAGGCATGTCAACCATGCCAGCCGCGCCACCGTGCCAGTGGAAAACCATGCCAGCCACGTCTCCGCGCCAAGGCATGCCAACCATGCCAGCCGCGCCACCGTGCCAATGGCAAACCATGCCAGCCACGTCTCCGTGCCAAGGAATGCCAACCATGCCAGCCGCGCCACTGTTCCAATGGAAAACCATGCCAGCTACGTCTCCATACCAAAGCCATGTCGGCCCTACTACATGCCGTTGGCTGCAAAAACGAAGGGTTGCAACAATCAACGGCCACCCTTCCATCTAAGATGCAAATCTTAGCCGTCCAAGGTCGCCAGATAACGCGCTGTAACATTTGGCCCAACGTCAAGCCCTAATTTTGGCCGTGCCCAAACTATGCCAAAACCCTAGTTTTTGGCCGCGCCTAAAATGCCAAAATCCTAGCTTGGCCACGCCTAAATCATGCCATCAGCGGCCTTTCCTTCACGGCTGCCAAAACGAAGGGTTGCAACAATCAACGGTCACCCTTCCATCTAAGATGCAAATCTTAGCCGTTCAAGGTCGCTAGCTAAAGCGTGGTAACCTTTGGCCCAATGTCAAGCCCTAATTTTGGCCGCGCCCAAAATATGCCAAAACCCTAGTTTTTGGCCGCGCCTAAACTATGCCAAAATCCTAGCTTAGGCATGCCTAAATCATGCCATGACCGACCTTTCCTTCACGGCTGCGAAAACAAAGGGTTGCAACAATCAACGGCCACCCTTCCATCTAAGATGCAAATCTTAGCTGTCCAAGTTCGCCAGCTGACGCGTGGTAACCTTTGGTCCAACGCCAAGCCCCAATTTTGACCGCGCCCAAACTATGCTAAAACCCTAGTTTTTGGCCGTGCCTAAACTATGCCAAAATCCTAGCTTGGTCATGCCTAAACCATGCCAGCCGCACCACATGTGCCCATGCCATGCCATGCAACCTTTCCGCGCCAAGGCATGCCAACCGTGCCACATGTGCTAATGGCATTGCCGTGTCAGACGCATCTCCACGCCAAGGCATGCCAACCACACCACATGTGCCAATGACATGCCGTGCAACCTTTCCGCGCCAAGGCATGCCAACCATGCCACATGTGCCAATGGCATGCCGTGTCAGCCGCATCTCCACTCCAAGGCATCCAACCATGCCACATGTGCCAATGGCATGCCGTGCAACCTTTCCGTGCCAAGGAATGCCAACCATGCTGCATGTGCCAACGGCATGCCGCGCCACATATCCGCGCCCAAATCATACCAACCATGTCGGCGCTCCACATATGCCAATGGCATGCCAACCACATCTCCGCGCCAAGCCATGCTAGACGCACCGCTGTGCCAAAGCCATGCCATCCTTTATCCATGTCGTTGGCTGCCAAAACGAAGGGTTGCGACAATCAACGACCACACTTCCATTTAAGATGCAGCTCTTAGCCGTCCAAGGTCACCAGCTAACGCGTGGCGACCTTTGGCCCAACGCCAAACCCTAATTTTGGCCGCGCCCAAACTATGCCAAAACCCTAGTTCTTGGCCGCGCCTAAACTATGCCAAAATCCAAGCTTGGACACGCCTAACCATTTCAAAGCCATGCCGGCCATGCCTTCATGACGCTGGTTACCAAACGAAGGGTTGCAATAATCAACGGCTACCTTTCCTCTCAAGATGCAAATCTCGACCGTCGAGGGTCACCACCGAGCCGACAAGTCTCCCAAGCTCAACTTTCCAAACAGCAACAACATGCTACATGTTTTCCAAGAAAACACTCCAGACATCAACACATGTCACAAACTGGGGGGGGGGGGGTGCTCATTAGGGTATTGGTTTGGCGGTTTTCAGCGTGCGGCATACACTACGCCCGTTACAAGACAGTGTCATAAGAATGAGGCGGTTAGTAAATACATGGAGTAATGGTGAAACGCTTTCCTTCATTATGGAACATCAATTCCAGGCGTTGCCAGTTATCACCTCCTCCCATTTACTCATTCGTTTCCATTTCTTACGAGATCAGAGTACATTTCACTTCGACTTGTATAAATAGGTCTTACTTATTACCAACGAACAACAAGTTTTGGTCAGGAGCATACAACACTCAGAAATCACCTGTTAGCTTTCCCATATTTTAGCTTACGCTTTCTGATACAAGTCAAAACAACTACTCTTCCATAATCAACTATTCTGGTCTCAACACTCTCTTCGCTTCCCTCCCTAAAACCAACCTTTCTCATTCACTTTGTGACCGAAGAATCTCTGGAATGCCATTTCTTGGTTTAGGCCGGATTTGTACAGATTGATCTCTCGAATCTAAAGTACTCCCTTGCAGTACATTGTTTAGGATTTAGACTCGTTTCTCACCCACAACACACGAAATTACCGAAACCAGCAGAAACTGTTTTCACCCTCAAATAATAGGTTAAACGTATATGAAACCGGTTTCATCCTTGTTTAAACTTGGATGAAAACAATTTCAGTTCAACCGAAAACAGGATGAAACCAGTTTCATCCAAACCTAAATCAATTAATCTCAAACTAGTTTTTACATAGGTTAAACATAGATGAAAACGAGTTTCATCCAAACCAAATTCAGTCAATTTCACACTAGATTTTACAAAAGTTAAACCTAGATGAAACCCGTTTCATCAGAACCGAATTCAGTCAATTTCAAACTAGATTTTACAGAGCTTAAACCTAGTTGGAACCATTTTCATATAACCAAATTCAATTAATTAAAAAAGGGTGAAACCAAGTTCATCCCAGTTTAAAGCTAGATGAAATCGTATCCACCCCAATTGAGTATATGATGAACCCATTTCCGATACCAATCAAGATAAACATATAAACATTTGTTAAAACAAGTGAAAATACTTATAATTACAGCATTACATTCACGTCTCATATTTATAAACAAATCTGTAACACATGAACCAAATTTTCTAACTAAGATTAAACTATTTTGAACATAATCAAAGATAATTAGGGTCTGAAGCTTACCAATTTGAGCATATATTTCAATTAACAGAAACCCTGATTTTCACAAATTGTGAATTTGAGAAATTTGAATTAGGGCATCATAAATTTCTTTATGGACGGTGGTGGTGGTGGCGGCGTCGGTGACGGTGTTGGATAAACATGATGTTGTCGACGGCGTTGATGGTGGTGCTGGTGGGATGGTAGAGGAAGATGATGCCGATAGAGAAGAAGAGGATCGGTGTTTCCAAATAAAAATGAAATTTATGTCGTTGTGCTGGCGAAAGAAGAAGCTTTGGCAGGGGGTAAAGCTGTCTGTTTCATAATAGCTTGCCTCCTGTCCATTTCACCCAACACAATAAGTTAACCGTCCATTTGACCCAGGAAAAGTGCCCTTTTGGCTAAATAGCCCATTTTCTGTAAAAATAAAAAACCGATAAAAAAGAAAAAGAAAAAAAACAGATCCAATAATAGGGACCAATGCTTAATCTGAGGATCAGACCATATGCTTAATCTGATTGGAGGATTGAAGGACGATGGAAAATCTTTTATTTTAAGATTTTTTCTATATTAAAATAGATATTTAAATATTTAATATCTGTTTACTAAATAGCAACTACTCATAGAATGATGGTTAAGAGGTTACTTCTGGTTGCAAGAGGAGTCAGGTTCGAACATTTTGCAAAACCTTTTAATTTTGGCTAGCTTATTTGGTCACTTACGAGTCTGACTTGGTTATATTTGTTGACTTTACTGACTCTTGGGCAGGACGAGTCTTGGATACGATCCGACTCGATTGCAGACTCTTATAATTGTTTCCAGTTTATCGTTTGTTTACTAGTCTGATTTGGTCAAGTTTGTTTTCTTTGCTGATTCTTGGGCAGAACAAGTATTGAGTACGATCCTACTCTTGTGGACTCTTAAGAGGTTACTTCTGGTTGTAAGAGGAGTCGGGTTCGAACATTTTCTTTGCAAAATCTTTTAATTTTCGCTAGCTTATTGGTCAGTTACGAGTTTGACTTGGTCAAATTTGTTGACTTTGCTGACTCGTGGGCAGGACGAGTCTTGGGTACGATCTGACTCGATTGAAGACTCTTATAAAGTTTACCAGTATATCGTCTTTTTACTAGTCTAACTTGGTTAAGTTCGTTTTCTTTGTTGAGTCTTGGGCAGAACAAGTCATGAGTACGATCTGACTCGATTGCGGATTCTTAAAAGGTTACTTCTAGTTGCAAGATGAGTCGGGTTTGAACATTTTCTTTGCAAAATATTTTAATTTCCGCTAGTTCATTGGTCAGTTACGATTCTGACTTGGTCAAATTTGTTGACATTGCTGACTCGTGGGCAGGACGAGTCTTGGGTACGATCCGACTTGATTGCAGACTCTTATAAATTTTCCAGTTTATCGGTTGTTTACTAGTATGACTTGGTCAAGTTTGTTTTCTTTGTCGAGTCTTGGGAAGAACAAGTCTGGAGTACTATCTGACTCGATTGCGGACTCTTTTAAGTTTAGCTAGTTTAATTATTAGCCATTTATGCGTCTGACTTGGTCAAGTTTGTTGAATTTTCCGAGTCTTGGGCAGAACGAGTCTTGAGTACGATCTGACTCGATTACGGACTCTTACGAGGTTACTTCTAGTTGCAAGATGAGTAGGGTTTGAACATTTGCTTTGAAAAATCTTTTAATTTCCGCTAGTTCATTGGTCAGTTACGAGCCTGACTTGGTCAAATTTGTTGACATTGCTGACTCTTGGGCAGGACGAGTCTTGGGTACGATCCGACTCAGATTGTAGACTCTTATAAATTTTCCAGTTTATCGGTCGTTTACTAGTATGACTTGGTCAACTTTGTTTTCTTTGTCGAGTCTTGGTAAGAACAAGTTTAGAGTACTATCTGACTCGATTACGGACTCTTTTAATTTTAGCTAGTTTAATTATTAGTCATTTACGAGTCTGACTTGGTCAAGTTAGTGACTTTTCCGAGTCTTGGGCAGAACGAGTCTTGAGTACGATCCTACTCGATTTCAAATGTAGTGACATGACTAGTACGATTAATCTCGTGATTCTTACGAGTCTAAAAATATTGGTGGAGAATTTTATGTTTTATATGGATTTAGTGTAATTTTCATGGGATATTATGTCTCATATGAATTTAGTATAATTTTCATGGAATTTGGTAACCTTTTGTATCCTTGAAAGTTTAAGGGAAATAAGTAAAAGTTTAAGGGAAATAAGTGCTAACTCGATAATGGATGAACTTTCTAACTACTAATGGCACCTAGTGCACTTTTACCAAAAGTGCAAGTTAATTTCAGAAGCAGGAGCAAGCTAGGAAGTTAGAAACAAAAAAAGAATTGCTTCACAAAAAGTAGACTTTTTTTTTATTTCTCATTCCCAGGACATGTGCAAACACACTACACCAATGTTGTGCATTTGGATGTTTAATTAGTATGTCAAGATTACTTCATTTGCCGCGAAATTTGAAATGTTCCAATAAAATACAGCCAGACTTTGAGGACAGACACTGCTAATATCAGATGATATGTATTCTGACCCCATGTTGCGGAAAGCAGTTCGTTTGTGTTGAAAAATTAGATCAAAAACTAGAGGATGAAAACAAGCAAAAGAATGGTGTATCCCTGACTTGAAGCTCTTTCGATTCTTTTAGTCAATAATTCGACCATTTCCAATTATCTTGGCGGGTACAACAGGTCTCTCGGATTATGCTTACAGGATTCAATGAATCCCTAACACCGTAATCAAATTCAAAGATTGTACATCCTTGACCCGATCAAGAACACACTATTTAAGGTTCTAATGATGTTGTTAGAGAAGTGGAAGAAAGAAAAACGGTCGCCACTACTTGTAGTGATTTCATGTCTTTTGGACGTGTCGGTTCATCACCAAACAACACCTTCTAAACACATCAATGGTGGTTGTTCACAGAGATGCACCTGTTCAAAATTTCAATGAAATTTGAATTAGATTTAACCTAAACCGAAAATTTCTATGAGGCACTACTCGCATTCTGCTAAAGGGCGCTGCCCCTAAACCTGACCTGGCAGGAGGAGCTAGCCCCCTAGACTCTTGGATAGCGGCAAACAAAAATACGTCCTTTTGAAAACATCCAACAGTTTGCACTGGCAGTCTTATCCCTTTGTGATTAAGCCTTTTCAAGTTAATATATTGTTCCGCGTCCTTAAACTCGAACCATGACTGATACCCTTTCAAAAAACAGAAACTATATGATATGTGAGAAGAACCATAAGGGAATTATACCCCGTCTACTGAACATTCTTACAGTATCCATTCTTTTTGTAACCCCAATTGTCATAAGAAAATTCATATCAGTACATTTTTATAACACCAATTGCGAAATATAACTTATATCTTAGGTTGATGAAAGCGATTAAGAATAATGGGTGGTATGACTTATTAGCACATTGACCCGATATCAGCAGATTGCCGTTGAAAACCTAAAGTAAAAGAATTTAAGCCAGGAACCACCTTGGCACGTTCTTACACCACACTGCTGGTTCATTGGCCGCCGAGATAGTGTCGAATTAACAACAGATACTATGACTATAAGAACCAGACACCATTTACATGCATGCTGGCTACTCACATCGTCGAGGGTGTAGGCCCAAGTATGAGGTCCCCACCCCCCCACCCCCATTTGATGGGAATTCTAGATCGAAACATGTCTGATCAGAGAAGAAGTTCATGATGCGTAGAAGAAACGCGATATCATAATATTTATACGCATACTTGATTGGATATTGTGGATACGAGTAGGATTGCTTCTATATGTTCCCATCGATATACTCATCGCCCGTAATGTAATATACGGTTGGACCCATGTCATTGTTACTACTATATTACGGTTTTGTATTTACACGACAAAGCAATCTCTACATCAAAACAGTAACTTTGTCCCTGAGGCCAGTTTTACTTACGGAAAATGGGTCATTTGTTCAAATATTTTTAAAACACGGTTCTAATGGACGAGTAAAAATTTGTATGGGTGAAATGGACAAAATAAAAAATAGTAAGGATGAAACTGGATTCATCCTGGCTTAAACTTAAAAAATAGTAAGGATGAAACTGGATGCATCCTGTGTAAATTAAAAATAAGAAAAAGTATTTGAAAATGGGCAGGATGAAACTGTTCACATCCTGACTATTTTTATATTTTTATCCATTTAAACAGTATCAAAATCTAGATGTCTTTTTCACCCAGAAATTATTGATTTTGATCTTTTTAACCAATTTTGTGTTTTATTTAACAGTGAAGTGAAAATTACCCAGTAAGTTTGCCTGGTAAATAGTTTGAACTTGATCCGAACGGAAAGTGACGCTTGGTTATAACTTACGTTTAATCCTCACCTCACCAAACAGTCTACTATTTTGCGTTGGGTGTGTGCATAAAACCAACACTACGTGCATATGAAAATTTGCATTCTTCCACTATGCCATATTTTAAACGGAAAATGGATCATTTGTTCAAATATTTTTAAAACTCCAAATTAGTATGGGTGAAATAGACATTAAAAAAATGGCAAGAATGAAACTGGATTCATCCTGACTTAAACTTAAAAAAGAGCGAGGATGAAACTTGATGCATCCTGATGTAAATTAAAAATAAGAAAAAAAAAGTATTTGAAATTGGTAGGATGAAACTGTTTACATCGTGGCTATTTTTACATTATCGTCTATTTAAACAGATCAAATTTTACATGTATTTTTTACCCAGAAAAATTGTTGATTTTGATCTTTTTAACCAATTTTATGTTTTTTAAACCCAATATTGTGATGCTCTTAACTCGAGGGGTTAGGTTCTTAGAATTTCCCAACCTTTAGCTGTTGGATCAATCATTATCCGTCGTGCTCCATCAAATTTGTTCCAATAATATGTGTTCTTATGCCAACAAATTTTAGGTTGATATTTGGTAGTAATGTTGTGCAACTTGTGACGGTTTTTTTCTTTTTTTTCCGTTGCCCTTTGCAATAACCTAAAGGAATTTTTGACAAAAATACTAATCAATCCTAAACTATGGAGAGTAATTTTGTCAACCTCTGTGGTCCTTAAAATCTAACCAATTAACGTTATTCAATCTTAAAATATTTTTAGTTGTTTTAGTCTTAAAAGAATCTTAAGCCATTGAAAAATACTATTCAATCTTAAACTAACAAGAGTGATTCATTCTTCTAACTATCGTGGTCCTTAAATGTAACCAGGTCGTACAAGGTTGTACGATACTAATCAAACTCGAAAAACTAAAGAAATTCCTCATCATTGAGTAAGTTACCTGAGAAGAAACACCATTTGAGTAAAAAAGGATGGTTATAAGAATGTGTCATACTTCTTGATTTCAGACTGACAACCGGATATACTACCATAAAATAAGAAAAGATCCAATGATCATGCCCGTTAAGATTGTCGAACAGACATTATCCGAGCTAAAGTAGAGCAGATAATGTTTTTTCTGTTGTCACGAAAAGGACACGACGGGGAGAGGGTGGGAGCTGAGTTCTTTTTCCAAATAAAAAACCGTTGAAAACTAGAAATTTGAGTACGTTTTAGAAACTGGGGGTGGCTGGAGGGCTCATCACTTGGGCTACCACAAAAGGATGGCAACGCAGAAAGATGTACAAAGTAACTACAAGGAGCTAAGATAAACAGAGAACATCCCCAAACAGAAAGAAACTAAGTTAAACTAAATTACTCAGTGTCGGATCACTACATTCGAGTTAAGTAACAGCAAGCTTAGAGGAATGTTTTCAGAATAATTTGATCCAAATGACCAGCATCAGTGAACATTCTGGAGTGCTTGTATTTACCTTGGAACGTAATGTTGGTCACACCTAAGTGGCTTAGAATGATTTAAAGGTTAATATTGAATCACTGGAGACCAAGCGCCAAACTTAAGTACATGTTTGGCACTAAAATATGATGGGTCCGTTGATATTTGGTTTGGTCATCAGAAGTAGAAGTTTATTTGGTCATCAGAAGTAGAAGTTTATTCTAGAATATTTTTTCTGAAAACTTATTGTGAATTTATCCCTTGAGAAAAGATGAATCATGAATGTATATAAAGGTGTATTTTCCAAAACGATCATTTATGTGCTTACTATTGTTAAATCTTGATCCAATTTAGCAGTGGTGAAAATATGATATCAGGACACTCTCTAAATGCTTTGAGGTGGCTAGAGCCTAGAGCACAGCTCAGTTCAGTCCCTGCTGTAAGAAACGAAAAAATCAAATTTAATTTTTAAATAAAATGAATGCAAATAATGAAAATGTCTCTCTTGAAGAAACGGGGTTAGGTAGGTTGATACAATATAATTGTCTTACCATTTCAACAATATTTCGTTCAATCAAAACGAGGCTGACTTTATTATTAAAAATAAATAAATAATTCAAAGCAAACCTCAAGATTACATCACCTTTCTCACTGTTTTTTCATTTATTTTTTGATTATGAAAAGAGAAAGAAAGTAATTTTACCAAGAAAATATACAGTGAAATAAAATAAATTTAAGTGTGTAATTAACAGTAAAAAGAAAAAGAGAGGGGGGGAAATCAAAGATGAGTTGTTATTTTTCTTGTTGTGTTTCTCTGTAATAATAAACCTTGATCAAGTTACAAACAATGAACCCCAAAATTCCGTCACAAATGCTATTAAAACCTCTACAGGAGCTCAAATTTCCAAGCTTCTTCTTCCAAAATGTTGTTTCTATGGTATTGATCATAATGATTGAAACTAAGATCATGCTGGGTGTTGATATTATTATTGACGGATAGTTTTCTGCTTGATCCATCCAGCAATAAATCATCACAAAGATATTCCCAACAGTTAAAATCGTCCCAAATTCCGCCACCACTTACCATATTTGTATATTCAGGCCAATCCAAATTTGGAAATCCTAATTCTTCATTAATCTCAGACGATGAAGAAGATGATGACGACGATGCTGATGAAGAAGTAACAGAGGATGAAGAATTATTATTCTTCTGATTACAGTTCACTAGTATTTCATGAGGTTGAATCAACGGAACTTCATCCGTACAAAACCCGTCGCTGTTTCCTGTCGTATTCGTTTCTAATTCGACACCTTTGGTTTGATCATCATCAGTCATGGATGAATGCTGAGAATTCTCAGTTCCAGATTCAGTAATATCAATAACTGGAGAATATTGCTGGTTTGGCTTCTGAAGATGATGATTATCAACATTTGTGGTGGAGGTTGCGGCAGGAACCAGTGGTTGATGAGTAAGAGGATCAATTCCCATTTTCTTTAGCTTCTTCTTGATGTGGGTGTTCCAGTGGTTCTTGATTTCATTATCAGTTCGACCAGGGAGATTGGATGCAATCTTTGACCATCTGTTATTATCAACAGAAAACTGATTAATTAAAAGTTAAGAACCATATATAAAAATCAAGAAATCAATAGAAATTATACTTAATTAGTGAGAAACACATAATTGGCTTATAAGATGTGCAATTATTTGGTAAGAACCTCATTGTCAGAGGTTGACGGGAAGAATATTAAGTATGAATACTTCCTACCAACTCTCCCCAACCGGCATTCTAAACCACCTTAATTAACTTTGCAACTGTACGTATAATAAATATATGGCGAATAGAAACATGCCTCTTGGTAGAATACAATACAAGTATATTCGATCGGAATTTATGTGTGAAATATGTTTGTAGCATACCTATTGCCAAGACGAGCATGGAGATCGATAACCATTTGTTCTTCAGATTCTGACAATAAACCTCTCTTCAGATCAGGCCTCAGGTAATTCGTCCATCTTAATCTGCAACTTTTGCCGCACCTTAACAGTCCTGTGGGAAAAAAAACACGTAAAATCTATCAGTCAATTGCAAAAAAAAGAGTAAAGGAAGAAAAAAAAAATTATCAAAACCTTTTTAATTAATGAAAAGGTGATCTTTTTTTCTTTTTTTCAATCTTAATTAATTTTCTAAGTCTTTTTGGCGAATATACTGGGTTATGATTGAAAACCCAGAAAGAAAGATAGAAAGCAAAAAGTTTTGAATGTTGATTAGAGAATGGACCTGCAAGTTTAGGAACAGCTCTCCAACAGCATTGGCCATTAGTTAGAATGAAGTTGATAAGCTTCTTATCTTCTTCAGCTGTCCATGGCCCTTTCTTCAACCCTACTTTTTCACAACAAGGTTGCCTTCCCATATCCTTAAAATTTTGCTTAATCTTCTTTCTCTATATGAATGAATGATCAGTCTGGGTTAATTTATATTGGTGGTTGCCAAGAAGTATTCAAAAGGAAGAAACAAACAAATGTGTGTGGTGATGTATGTGTAGAGACAAAATGAAAGATCCAGAGAGAAAGAGAGATAGAGAGCAACTAGAGAGGAAAAAAAAATGAGAGATTGAAGAATGAATAAACAACAACACCTACGCTTTTATAATAGTCTACCCAGCCTCCCTTCCCCACAAGAAAACAAGGAATTGGTTATTTTGGCTCCACTCCTCCTTCCTCGACATCTCTCTTTACCCTAGTTAGTAATTCGGGATTCGGCAAATGTACGGAACGGCAAACGTACGAGTATTATACGGTTTTGTAAAATTCAGATTCGGTCCAAAATTCGGTCAACGGGACGTGATTCGTCATTAATTCGGAACGGCATACGTACGTGTATAATTCGATTTATAAATGTGAGTTCGGCTCTGAAAATTCGGTATCTATATATAACAAATAATTTGTATTTATAAGGTCATGGACCAATTTTTATGCATATGTGTGAGTTATTTAAGGAAAAATAAACTCAATATGATGATATTAATAATATATACAACATTAGTTATCCAAAAGGACGTCGTATGGTGGTTTAGATGCTTGGTTAGTGAGTTTGAGATCTCTCTCACCTTCACCTTCAAATCTCTTCAGTCGTTTTTGTTTCATAAAAATTACAACACGTCTAATATTCGGTCGTGTATGTTCGGGAGGCAGTAAAGCCCAAAAAGTGGAGTCTTTGAAAAGTAAAAGCTAAAGAATTTATGGCGAATTAAGTGAACGTATCATTCGGGATACGTAAAATTCGTGAACGATTCGCGAATAATCCGGGAATGCCACATAATACGCGACTTGGGTTCGGAGTTGCAAACGTACGCGAATAAAACGGTAAAATTCGTGATACGGAAAAATTCGCGAATGATTCGCGAATCATTCGCGAA
>NC_039361.1:45088465-45094331 GCF_003573695.1 Papaver somniferum | reverse complement strand
CCTATTTGTGTCAAAATAACGGCCACATTTTTGCAGATTTACAATGTTGTTTTTACTGAAATTCATTTTTTTTGCAAGTTTTGTATATTGTTAGAGTTAAATTACCTTGGTGACTGCATTGGTTTCCCTTCCCTAATTGTCCTGTTTTTCTTGCTTTATTGAGGAGATTTATACCCCAGCTGATCGACTAAGATTATAGTGTGCGTTTTGTTTAAATCTCTTTTTCAACAGAGGAGGTTTTCCAAGCCAGTACTCTGATCCATCTTTTTTCTCCTCGCATTATGAAACACTTGTTGTTCATTATCTTAAAAATGTTTGTTTTGGCAGTGATGGTTGCCTCACTTACCTGATAATTTGAAAGTGGTGATTTGTTCTGTTGAGAGAATTTGTTGTTCAATGTTTATGATGATAAATCTAAGGCTTGTTTCTCAAGAACATTCGCAGTTGCCGACTGAGAGCTTTCGCCTTTCGCCGGGCTTGAGAGCTAGTGCTGCTTTATTCCTTCCTTGGATGTCTGAAACATTTTGATAAAACTCTTTTTTGTAACTTTTTCCTTGCTCTTATTGATCTTCAGATCCATCATAATGGTGTAAAATACTTTTGACAGTTTTCATGAAAATAATTTCTTGCTTGTATTTTTCATTCCACATCAACTTTTTGTACGAGAACTCCTGTATATGATGATAGATTTTATATTTTGCGGATTTAAGTTAGATTATATCAGTGATATCTTAAAGTTACACACACTAAGCCTAAATCTTACAGTTTTCAAGATTATCTTTTTCTCATGGGTTTTCAATGGATTGCGAAAATAGGAATCAAATTAGATTTTGATGCAATGATGAGTTGAAGCACACGGGAGTGTGTATAGGGCAGTGGGGAAGACCTAAAAATCTTTGCCGTGAGCCTTTAACAAAAACGACTTCTCCTTCCACTGAGCTCAAGTATCTTTATAGATTCCCTTTTCTGTTTCAGTTATATTTTGTTCATGATAAGCAAGAAGCACACAGTTGTTTATTTAGTACATTAAGTTATGGAATTTTGGTATAAACCCCAAACATCAAATATTTGTGTGGTTAAAAGATAATACTCATGATATCCATGAAGATCTGTTCCTTCATTTTTTCTCATGTAAATCTTCTAATTCTAATTGGTTTTTTCGGATAGCACATTCGAAGGCTTACTGGTGACATTTTCATAAAAGACCTGATGAGCTCAAAAGTTGTGCAAAATCTATCTAGTCTTTCTGTTTGTATCCTCTTGTGTTAGGTTTTTTGTAAACTTTTACATTTGGATCCTTTGTAGAAAGACTAACATCTTGAAGATTGTATGCAGTTCTTGATTAATGCTAATCATCATAGCTTGTTTGTGTTTCTGGATATTCAAAGTAATGTAAAATCTAGGCCAATTTCGTCGCAGTGGGGAAGCATCTTGGGTGCTTTTGGTAAAGTAATCAACTTCCCCCAAACTTTGTGTCAGGCTCCCCCACTTACAAAGGTTGCTATTAGAAAATGATTATTTATTTATTTAGTATTTTTATTTATAATTTTAGAGTTAATGAATTTATTATGCAGAGATATGTGTGTATCGGAGTTGTGCTTTAAATGCATTTATCCGAAAGAATTATCTGTAAAACTGATTTTTGGTGAAAGTGGGCAGTTGAGTTTCATATATTCTATTGATTTATCAACAATCATTTTCTCCACATTTGTAATTTTTCCTTGGTCCTGTGTTTTTCAATTTTATTTAGGACTTGTATTATTCAGTGTCGATTTGTTTTTTTGATAGTTTTAGGGGTATTTTAAAATGCAGAGATATATGTGTGTATTTTAGTGGAACTGAGACCCTGTTTAGGAAATTGCATTTCACATGAAATTAGTGGACATTTCTGAGGCATTTTGCTAATGTAGTTATTTTATCTTTTAAAGTTTTGTTTTGACTATTACTTTGTTCACTCCTATATCATGTTCGAGTTTTAACTATTCTACATTTCGCGATAACTGGTTGACATGTAGACTGAAAAAACTCATAAAGTGTGTGTTGTCTATCAGCTTCTTCTTTCGAAATTCACGAGATCGCAGTTAAACTACAACACTATATTGTTTCATGCAAGGCTAACCAAATCCAAGCTTGGATTTATGTGAATTCATGCATGTTGCACCTCGTCTTCTCTGAAATATATGATGACTGATGAA
The DNA here is from genome assembly GCF_003573695.1 of Papaver somniferum. Classification (NCBI taxonomy): domain Eukaryota; kingdom Viridiplantae; phylum Streptophyta; class Magnoliopsida; order Ranunculales; family Papaveraceae; genus Papaver; species Papaver somniferum. The sequence continues at coordinate 45,092,136 of NC_039361.1, read as the reverse complement.
TGTCCCGTTGCCCGTTTTAAGTTTTTTTTTTTTTAGTGCTGCACTCCTTTGTGTCATAAAAGTCATGTTTCTCAAGTTGTTCATTGACTTTAATCTTGCATAGATTCTTATTTCCGTGAACCCTAAAATTTCATTTCCCTGATAGTAGCTGCAGGAAGACATAAATTGAAATGAAAGTTGTTTTCCTTCATGATCTTTTACAAGTAGATTTAATGGGAGTGTAAAGGTGGGCAATGATGATCAATGCTATATTTCTGACACCTCTTGTATGAGAAGGACCTTAAAAAAGTTCTTCCTTGAGCACAGTTAGCAACTCTCTGAGCCCTTCTGCACCTTATATTCCTTTTGTTTTATTACTTTAACGTCACGTTTCTAGTAACTGGATTCCTAAGAAATATCTGTTTTCAATCATGTATTTTTGAATCCAGCCATACGTTAGCCCTTTAGCTGAAGTTGTCTTATTGTAATGATGTCCAGATTCCCATTGCAGGTTGGCAATAGCAATTAGCAATCCATACTATTTGATATCTTTTATCAACATGGTTATATCATTGCAATTAGGTTCTTTTTGGTTAATGTTTGTTTTGTGTAGTTGCATATTGAAGATATGTCCCCGCACAGGTTTGAACTGTGTCGTGTCTAAATGTGTTGCCATTTTGTTCTTGATAGTCGATACCGATGTTGAAAATAGGTATGTGGATCGGTGTAGATCAATTTGCATGGGTCCAAACTTGATTCATATTTTTTTTTGATGTTGTATCACTGGAGACGATTATTAGCTTTAAAGCAGAACCTGTGGGTTGGATCCCAGTTTAGGGACAATTCTAATGTATGCACTTCTGTGGTCCAACAATGATCCATATTTTTGATTTAGTATCACTAGATTTGATTATTAGCTTTAAAGCAGAATCTATGGGTTGTGTCCCAGTTTATGGACAGTCATAATGTATGATGTTTTGTGGCCTCTTCTACCATGTTGATCATATAAATCGTTCGTTTTTCGTTATTACCGTCTATAAATAGGCATCTGTCCTGTGAAAGAACCTGTTTTGAGTTGTTTCAAGCTTTTATTGGAGGAAAAGTTCCTTGGGTATTCTGTTCGAGGTGGAAGATCATTTGTAGCAGGCTGGAACGAATCAAACTTAGGCTACGGAAGGAGCTGCTTTAGGTTGTAATCATAACTCAATGCCTAGCTTTACGACTAGATTTGAATCTCCATGAGGTTTTTATTTTCAATTCAAGTGATCTTGTAAAGTTAATCCTCTGGTTTCTTCTGCCTGTTGGGCTCTTGTAATCTGTTTGGTGGTTTAATATAATTGTTTGTTGAGAAAAATAAAAGGAAAAGCTAGTGTTTTTTTTTAATTAGACTCGCTATCTTGCTATAGGGATACCATACCAGTTTACTGGGGAGGGTACCAATGTCATATGGGATTCGGTATATTCCCCGGTAAACGGGTACCCTTATTAGCATTGGTGGAGGCACAAGAATAAGATCAAGAGTCTGCATCCAGGGTGAAAATTTCTAATTTGGGATGAGCCAGTCAACTTCTGCTTGTAAGCAAAATAACTCTGGCCGAACTGGGCCCGGTTCTACTAAGAAGACTTTATCCCGATGCCTTCATTTTCCATGTTTTATTCCCAGGACCCGTTCTCCATGATACCGAGCAACAAAACATAGTAGATTAACGGAGGAGACTTTGAGAAAAAGAAGAAGGAAACAGCTTGACAAAGAAACACTTGATCAATAGTAGTTGTGAAAAAGGGAAACAAGTTGTTGAATCAGCAGCATGCAGCACTCCATTTTGAATTCCTTCATTGCATTTTTTAATGGAGGCAAAAGATCATTTCAACTAAAAATTGATCTAGGAGAAGAGAAGGAGGAGGAGCAGCAGAACGGGATGGAAAGAGGAGCAGTTGGTTGTCTTCCTGAGGAATTGGTGATCGAAAGCATTCTGACCAGATTACCAGCCCGGACTCTAGGTGCTTGCTGTTGCGTCAGTAAGTTATGATACAATTCAATCCTTAAAGATTCTAGATTTTCAGTATTTCATTACATTCAAAACAAAAATAAACTATTTCTAGTCTTTAATATACTTAATCTATTGAGAGGCGGTATAGAAAGTAATTACTGGTTCAGTCTATTAGAACGAGAAAAGGTTGTTATCAGACTTATTTCAGGTCAAAATAACCCGAGGCGTATATATGAATTAGTAGGCTTTTGCAATGGTTTACCTTGTATAAAGCTAGTCGGTAAACCTACTGACACTTGTGGTTACATAACTATCCTTAACCCGATCAGGGGTGATTCACTTGTCCTCTCATATATACTTATGGTATCATACATACACTTGTGTCATGGTTTTGGTTATGATTCATTATCACAAGTATACAAGGCTGTCATTATTTTTGCTTCAAAAGCCAACGACGAGTTTCTTTGCATGGTTATTACACTGGGAACCATGTCATGGAGAAAGATAATTACTAGTATTCTTGATATCTCACCGCCACCAGGTTCTTCTCCTTTTCCTAGCCGAATGATCACTAGAGTCTCGAGAACTCTATATAGACAAGCCACCTTTTGCGGGGGTGATCTTTATTGGAGGACCAAGAATAAAGTTGCTAATAATGATGACGAGATTGAAATGTTGCTCTCACTCGACCTCCACAACGAGAAGATTCGCTTCATTCGACTCCCGACTGAATGTACTCCGACACATGAGGGTCAGTATTTAATAATTGATCATCTTCTGGAGTTTAAAGGATACCCTTGTAGTACACGTTCTGAGAGGATGCCCAACAGTATTTATCATTGTGGCCATCGTTGTAATTATCAGACTGGTGTTTGTTGTTGTTGTTACAAGGTTGATATGTATATACTCAAGGACAAGGTCATGCAAGGAGGAAACTTTCTGTGTTCAGATTATGGATCAGGAAGGTTTACTACCAACTCCAACTCCCCTCTGTCGGTACTTCAACACTTCTGATGCTATGCCTCCTCCTATACGTATGTTGGCTTTCTCTGATAAGGTGTTATTGTATTGGTTTAATGGGGAACATCTTATATTCTACAATGTGCAAGAAAAGCATCTCAAGTTGGTGGAATGCTCCCGCACCTATCCTAGTATTTTTCAAATTAATATGAATGAAGTCCTAGAGCGTTATATTGGTGATGATGATAATGTTTATTGCCCGTCCATGGATTATCAGCTGCACGCTCAAGTGGAGAACATTGTTTCTCTGGGAATGCTCCCGCACCTATCCTAGTATTTTTCAAATTAATATGAATGAAGTCCTAGAGCGTTATATTGGTGATGATGATAATGTTTATTGCCCGTCCATGGATTATCAGCTGCACGCTCAAGTGGAGAACATTGTTTCTCTGGAAACCTTCATTCCTAAAGAAGCTAAAACTATCAAAACTGATTGTTCTGATGACCCGATACCCTTTCTCGAAAACAACATAGCGGCAGGATGGTTGACCGCGGGTAGGGAAAAACATACTTATTCTGTTTTCTTTTGATTTCTTTTGTCCTATTTCAGTTTTCTATACATTTGAGTGTTGTTTGTCTGTTTATTATGCATTGAAGAAACTATGGTTACACTGAATAGACATTGCAATTGCAAATATGCTTAAACAGGGCAGTGGCGGAGCCAGAATTCAAAATGGGTGG
>NC_039361.1:45063000-45088455 GCF_003573695.1 Papaver somniferum | reverse complement strand
TGGATACGACCACCAACCTTTTCTCCGTCGATATATGCAAGACATGCACGTAGAATGGTATGGGTACGGTCACGAAAATGTTGTGCCACGAAAAACTCAAAATCCTTGGGTGGCTTCTGCATTACTTTCAGCATTGTCTCGCAACTCAATTTAAAAGTTTCTTCATTATAAGCCAACGATTTATTCTTGTAAAACCACCTAGGTAGCATCTTTTTATTAGGCTTATCAAAATACGGCTTCGAATTCAGTATACGTTCTTGAATCGACATCAAAACTCTCAGTACGTTCGATTTCGATAAGTCAGTGTTCCACTTTTTCTTTTTCAAAAGACTTAAGTGAACCTTCCCGTCCGATCCCAACTTAGGGTGCAAGTGCAAATCGTGAGAATGGTACGTAACATCCGGTGGTTTGTTCGGGTAGCTCGCAGGAAAATTTATCTCAAAGAAAAATAAGCCGTCGTGAAAAGGCGTACCTGGTTCACCAACAATCACAGCTCGTAAAACATCCTTACAGCCTTTGTAAACTCTAACAAATATCGTATTTGGAAGACCCTCCTTTAGCATTCTCCAATCTTCCATAATCTTCTTCACCGGGTTTCGAATCATCAGCATTGTCAAAGAGGTCATCGTTGAAGATGACAGCAAACTGATTAAATCTTCCCTCAGCTTTAAATTCATCTTCGTCTCTTTTTATTCTCTTTTGCAGACCTTCATCTCCCTTGTTTTGAATATCTTGATCTTCCTCCTTCTCAAAAATATTGTCGACAAAACTCTCCACGTTAAAAATATCCATGCTTGTAGATTAGTAGTGTTTATAAGCTTTTCAAAAGTTTATAGTTAATCTAAGTTGTGAGAACAATAGTTGTCTGGTTTGATATATTTATAGCACTCGCAAAGTAGTCTTTTCTAGTAGGAAAAGAATTTAGAAAAAATAGCCTCAGGAAGACGATTTTGCGGTGCATGGGGGTGTGATCACACCGTGCATGGTTGAGACACATAACTTCTGGCTGCTGTGTTACTATCCTGGGAGTTCCGTACAGTATGTGACTTGTTTCTTGGCCCTCGATAACATTGCATGCATATTTGTGCCAAGTTTCAACAAGACTGGCTTTTTCTTTTGTTTGCTCTGCATGGTTACTAGTTAGACACCGTAATAATAAGTGCAAGTTAATGAATAAACTTTGCATAATGGTAACGTTGTTAAATAAAAAATGCACCGATAATCATGTATTTAGTTATCCGGTACATGTATCGTGCCTTTAGTTAGCTAAGTAATTTATTTTATCTTCCCGATGAGAAATAATAAATATCTTTGTGATTACTAGACAAAACTCCATAGTATGTAGCAGAAAGAAAACATATACCAGCACCAGACAAACAAAAAGAGATAACAGAAAGGATTAACGCACCGTGGGCGTGCATGTGAGAGGGGCTGGTGGGGACCATTTCTGTCCGCACCTATCCCAATGCTAAGCACGCGTATCGAGACCGTTCATTACCCTCTCGGTACATTTAACGGTGAAATGCTTCGGTCAACGTATCAAAGCTGAAGAGATAAATACATGCTTCAAAAATAAAAAATAAAATAAAAAAATAAATAAAAGAGATAAATAAAACAACATAAATGAACTGAATATCCAATATTAGACAAACAAAACTCCTGGTAGGACTACGTACTAGCTAAGAAACCCTAGAACTAGAATTAACCTTGATCCCTCTTAACCTTCGAATCTTCTGCTTCTGGCCGTAGCTCTAGTAAGAAGCAAGAAAGTAGTCCAAAGTAGACCCATTCATTTTGAATGCTTGAAAAAATCTGGCATATATATCTTCCGTAACACCTTGGAAATTCTTCGATTTTGAGGCGACAACTTTAGAAGGTAACGATGGTTTTGAGGTGATGCCTTTAAATGGTAATGCTTGATCATCTGTAGCACCTCGAGAATTCTTCTTCAATTTTAAGGTGACGGCTTTAGAAGGTAACGATGATTTAGATGCCACCACTTTAGATGCTTTTCTTCTTCTCCTCGATTCAGATGACGATATTATGGTCGAGCCAATATAGGAAGCATCCGATGACGAAGAATCATAGTCAGGTACGGTAGAGGTTTCATGTTGATCACTTATGGTCGAGCAGACAGAGGAGGCATCATCTTGGATAGGACCACCAACCTTTTCTCCGTCGATGTATGCAAGATATGCACGTAGAATGGTATTGGTACGGTCCCGGAAATACTGTGCCACGAAAAACTCAAAATCCTTGGGTGGATTATGCATTACTTCCAGCATCGTCTCGCAGTTTAATGTGGAACAAGGTAAAAGAAAGCAATACTAGATTGTTATAAGCAAGAAGAGAAGAGAATTCAAGCAAGAAGAGAAAGATAAGTTTTGTGTTAAATAATTTGATTGAGTAATAGACAGCTCTTACAAGACTTAATCTATCTTTTATATAGGCTTGAAGAATAACTAAACTAGGAAACAGAAAAATAAAAGGAAATCTAAAAGAATCCTAAAAATAAGAAAGACTGAAACTAGGAAACCATGGAAGCCAAACCTCTAAGCGGAATCTTCTGAAATTGTAGTATGCCCTGCATCAATCCCCCCTTCTAGAGTAAAGCTCGTCCTCGAGTTGTCCAAACAAACCAGAAGTTCATTGTCACCATGAAACGTAAAAATCTCTTGAACATTAAATGTGTTGGAGATATTCCAATCATTTGGTAGATCAATAACATAAGCATTATCATTGATCTTCTTTAAAACCTTGAAAGGACCATATTTCTTCATCTTGGTTTTGTTATAAGTACCCACTGGAAATCTCTCTTTTCTTAGATGTATCATCACGAGCTCCCCTTCCTTGAAGGTTTTAAACCTCTTGTGTTTATCAGCATCCTCTTTATATTTAGAATTGGACTTCTCCAGTTTAGATTTTACTTTATTATGTAATTCAGTTGCTTTGTCTACAAAAGAGTCGGCTGCAGTGTTTGTACTCTGTGTGGTGGGTAAGGCTACCAAATCAAGAGTATGATTAGGTACTTTAGAGTACACAATCTCAAATGGAGTTTTCCCAGTAGAACGATTCACAGAAGTGTTGAAAGCGAATTCCATATGTGGCAATAACACATCCCACTGCTTACTATTATCCAGGCACTTAGCTCTAATCAAATTCCCAAGTGATCTATTAACAACCTTAGTCTGTCCATCAGTTTGCGGATGTGAAGTTGTGCTGAATTGTAAAACTGTGCCTAAGCGCATTCATAAACTTTTCCAGAAATAACTCAAAAATTTTGCATCTCTGTCAGAAGTGATAGACTTTGGAACCCCATGCAATCTTACTACTTCTTTAAAGAACAAAGAAGCAACATTAGAAGCGTCAATTGATTTCTTACAAGCTACGAAGTGATCCATTTTAGAGTAACGATCAACTACGACCATAACAGAATCATTACCTCTAGCAGTACGAGGTAAACCAAGTATAAAATCCATACTTATATCAACCTAAGGTGCATCAGGAACTGGTAAAGGAGTATACAACCCGGTATTTTGAATTGTACCCTTTGCTCTCTGACAGACCATGCATTTTTGTACGAACTTTTGTACATCACGTTTCAAAGATGGCCAGAAATATCTTTCTTCAATCAGGGAAATGGTTTTATCTCTCCCAAAATGACCACCAAGACCACTGCCATGTAATTCTCGCATAAGATGTAAACGTAAAGACCCTTGAGGAATACATAATCGATTCCCTTTAAAAAGAAAACCTTCTTGTATAAGAAAATCATCAACCCCATGAGTTTGAGAACTGCATTGATCCCATAGTTTGCCAAAATCTTCATCTTCTGGATAAATGTCTTTGATATAGTCAAATGCATAACTCTCATTACGAATTGTAGTTAATAGATGACTTCTTCTACTTAAGGCATCAGCAACTTGATTCAATTTGCCACTTTTATGTCTCACGGAGAAAGTATATTTGTTGAGTGTGGAAAGCCATCGATCATGCATTCTGTTAACTTTAGCAGAAGTATTCAAAAACTTCAAAGCATGGTTGTCAGTGTTGACAACAAATTCCCTATGTATAAGATAAGTATGCCACTGCTTAAGAGATTGAACAAGAGACAATAACTCTAATTCATATGTAGACTATTTCTTTTGTGCATTCTGAATTCTTCTCACTGTAATATGCAATTGGATGACCCTCCTGTGATAATACTGCACCAATACCAACAACAGATGCATCACAATCTATTTCAAAAGGCTTGTTGAAATTCGGAAGTGCAAGAATTGGTGCCGTACAAAGCTTTTCTTTAAGAAGAATAAATCTTTTATCCATTGCTTCCGTCCACTCAAACTTCTCCTTCTTGAGACAGTCAGTCAAAGGTGCAGAAATAGAGCTAAAGTTCTTCACAAATCTTCGATAGAAAGAAGCCAAACCATGAAAACTACGAACACCACGAATAGAAGTAGGAACTGGCCAATCTTCAATTGCTTGAACTTTAGAAGGATCGACATGAATACCATCAGTAGAAATCACATATCCCAAAAATGTTACTGAAGAAGCCATGAAGGTACACTTCTTCAAATTAACATATAAAGAGTTGTCAGCAAGAACTTGAAACACTTGTGAAAGATGTTGGAGGTGTTCTGGCTCACTGCGACTAAAAATTAGTATGTCATCAAAATAGACAATAACAAATTTACTGAGAAAGGGTTGGAGAACCTGATTCATAAGTTGCATAAAAGTACTAGGTGCATTAGATAACCCAAATGGCATGACCAGCCATTCATATAAACCTTCACGTGTCTTGAATGCTGTTTTCCACTCATCTCCACCTTGAATGCGTATTTGGTGGTAACCACTGCGTAAATCCAACTTAGTAAAAATAATAGAGCCCGACAGTAAATCAATCATATCATCAATACGCGGGATCGAAAATCTATAAGGAATGGTGATGCGATTTAATGCTCTGCAATCGATACACATCCTCCATCCATTGTCTTTTTTACTAACCAAGAAGGCAGGACTGGCACAAGGACTGTTGATAAATCGTATCAAACCCTTTGTAAGCAAATCATTTACCTGTCCCTGTAATATCTCATGCTCAGCAGGACTCAAGCGATAATGTGCTTGGTTTAGTAAAGAGGCTCCAGGAATAAAATCGATGCAGTGTTGAATATTCCGTAAAGGAGGTAATGCAGTTGGTAGTTCATCTGGAAATAAAACATTATATTGAAATAATAAGGGCTTCACCTTTGCAGGCAACTCAATCATATGATTAGACTATTCATGGGAATGTAAAGAATGTTGTGGGTGCAAAGAACGAATAACAGTGGCTACGACAACATCAGTCTGCGCACAAGAGTTTGAAGTGGAATTGGATGGACTAAGAACCTTGGTTTTCCCCATATGAACAAAAGTGTAAGTATTCTCGAATCCATTGTGAACCGCTTGAAGATCGTATTGCCAAGGTCTGCCAAGAAGAAGATGGGTTTCCGTCATATTAATGACATCACATAGAACTGTGTCTTCATAACCCTCAAAAGAGAATGACACATAACACTGAAGAGTAATCTTCTGTGTGCTAGAGGCATTAACCCATCCCACAGTGTAAGGTTCTGGATGAGAAGTTACTGGTAGTTCAAGCTTCTTAACTACGTGATCAGCAATATAATCTTCCACACTGCCACTATCAATTATCATCTTGCAGATTTTACCCCCAATATAACATCTTGATTTAAAAATACTGTGTCTCTGAGACTTGCATTGTTGAGTAAGAAATAATGGACGAATCATCCCAACAAACTCGTCGTCATCACCAGGTGAGTCTTCATCTTCGAACTCATTAAGCGCACCAGTGAATTCATTAATGAACTGAGGTTCACCAATCAAAGCATTGAATTTCCGACAATCACTAGAAGTGTGCCCCGATTGCTGACATTTATTGCACTTATCTCCACGAAATTTTTTATAAGCATTATTAGCTCGCTGTTGCGGTGGAAATTTTTGTTGCCTGTTATGAAACCGATTCCCTGTAGTAGAAGGAGTTGGTTGCAGAGAGTGAGACTGCTGACCCGGCTGAAGATCAACTGGATTGGCTAAGATAGGTGTAGCCAGAGGTAGAGTATAAGGCACAATATGGCTAGGTTGTCGATGTGAATGGCTAACATCATCATAAGGAGGCCTGGGAATATTCAAAACAGTATCTGGAGAAAAGTTTTGAGATGAATTGGTACCCCTGTAAGTATTTTGATAACGCCCTTGTCTGGATGGATAAATCTAGAAGAACGAATAAGACGATTTTCTATCTTAATAGCTTGCTGCACAGCTTCGACCATAGTAAAAACTGAATGAGTCATAACATTTTGTATTAATCTATTAAGTCCCTCAATGAATCTTGCAACTAACTGTTCTTCAGATTCTTTGAGTTGATTTCGTGCGACCAAATTATAAAAATCTGACACATATTCTTCAACAGTTCGTGCCCCCTGCTGAATGTTTTGTAATTTGATGAAAAGTTGCTGCATAAAGTCTCTAGGTAAGAACTTATCCCTGATCAAAGTTTTCATACGTTTCCAAGTACGTATTTTCGGTTTGTTAGCGTTTCTACGATCATCACAGATCTTATCCCACCAAGCTGCAGCTCCTCCTTTGAGTTTGTATGTCACAAGTTTAACCTTAGAATCTTCAGGGACTTCCATGAATTCGAAAAAAGCTTCTACCTCAAAGAACCAATCAGTTAGTTCTTCAATACGAAAATTTCCAGAGAAGTTGGGAATATCAGCTTTTAGTTTATATTATGGTAAAGAACTGTAAGGGTTGTGACCAGTTTTTAAACGTCGTTCTTCAATCCAATTCTTCTCTAGATCGTTTTCACGTTCATCTTCATCATCACTGTCAAGTGCAGGAGAAACTATCTTCTTCTTTGAATGACCTATGAAACCTTCATATGGTTTCTTAATGTTTAAAGTACGCAATACATCTTCAGGTACTTCATCATTCTGTAAAAACTGAAGTATATCTTCTTTAGTTTTTCCTTCTAAGTCTACAAGCTCAGGCGTATCCAAATCTAGATTTATATGTTTTGCAACCTTCAAAAGTTGATTCTGCATGGTTTCAAGCTTGGTATCTCTTAACCCTAATTTGTCCTCCATGGACTTCTCAAGAGCTTCAGTAATGTTTTTTGCCAAAATCTCGGTATGAGATTTGATGAGAGCTTCGATTGCTGCTAGAGTAACTAGTTGAGCAGTCATATTTTTTTTATTTTTTTTTGTATATGAAAAGGAACTAAAAAAAAGGACTTAAAGGTGTTGCGGAAGCGATGTAAAGGATCAAGTTATAGGATAAAAACCTAAAACTAAGCGCTCTGATACTAACTAATGTGGAACAAGGTAAAAGAAAGTAATACTAGATTGCTATAAGCAAGAAGAGAAGAGAATTCAAGCAAGAAGAGAAAGATAAGTTTTGTGTTTAATAATTTGATTGAGTAATAGATAGCTCTTACAAGACTTAATCTAGCCTTTATATAGGCTTGAAGAATAACTAAACTAGGAAACAGAAAACTAAAAGGAAATCTAAAAGAATCCTAAAAATAAGAAAGACTGAAACTAGGAAACCATGAAAGTCAAACCTCTAAGCGGAATCTTCTGGAATTGTAGTATTCCCTGCATCACAGTTCAACTTAAAAGTTCCTTGATTATAAGCCAATGATCGTTTCTTACAGGTCCACTTAGGTAATATCCTTTTGTTAGGCTTATTAAAACAATAATTCTTTTCGTCCCACTTTTAAAACCCACGGTCAAACCCACCGGTGATGTGGCATAGACTGGTGTTGAAGTGGCTAACACAACTGGCACACACCCTCCGTCTGGTTTTTTTCTCTCTTCTGATCTCTAATTTCTTTCACCTCTCGGCTCTCGCAATCAAAGTTAATTTTCTCTTTTTCTGCTGTATATTCCTAATGTGTTTTACAGTATCAATCTATTAATGGAACTTTAATATATATCAATGTATTAGGTCATATCTAGGGTTTTCTAATTGATTTGGAGGTGCTTGAAGGAAGATTCAGTTATCTTCTCATTATCACGGAAGGATCAATTAGGAAGTTAGTTTTGAGTTAGATTTGCAAGAAAAAGTGCTTGGCTAGGTTTCAATTATCATGTCTATGAATTTCTTTCAGTTCTCGTGCTTGGGAAGTTAGTTTTGAGTTAGATCTTGGAGTAGGGTCCGCTGTTTTCGTTGTGGTTTTAAGTTTTGCAAGATACTAAGCAGATAAATAGAGCAGAATGATTGATTATCTTTCAAGCACTTTAACAATAAATCAATGGATGCAATTGATCCTAATTTAGTGTATATATACATCAAAGATAGAAAAAGTTCAGTAAATTGTGGGACTCATCATATATGCATGAGCAGCCTAGTCACCAAAGTCAAGACACCTCAGGGTTGCATCATCAGTGGGTTTGATAGTGGGTTTGACTCGGTGGGATGAATAGAATTATTGGTATTAAAACACGATTTCGAATTCGGTATACCTTCTTAAATCGACATCAAAACTCTCAGTACGTTAGATTTCGAAAAGTCATCATTCCACGTTTTCTTTTTCAAAAGACTTAACCGAACCTTCCCATCCCATCCCAACTTAGGGTGCAAGTGCAAACCATGAGAATGGTACGTAACATCTGGTGGTTTTTTTGGATAGCGCACCGGAAAAGTTATTTTAAAGGAAAATAGGCCGTCGTGGAAAGGCGTACCTGGTTCACCAACAATCACTGCTTGTAAAAAATCCTTACAACCTTTGTAAGCCCTAACGAATATCGTACCTGGAAGACCCTCCTTTAGTAGTTTCCAGTCTTCCATAATCTTCTTTGTATGAAAATCTTCTTCACCGGGTCTTGAATCATAATTAGCATTAACCTCATCGCCATGCACAACGAGGTCATCGTTGAATATGACAGCAAACTGATTAAATTTTTTCTTATGCTTCAAATATTCATCTTCGTCTCTTTTTAATCTCTTTTGCAAATCTTCATCTTCCTTGTTTTGAATACCCTGATCTTCCTCCTTCTTGTCAAAAATATTGTCAATAATACTCTCCACGTCAAAAATATCCATGCCTATGTAGATTAGTGTTTATAAGCTTTTCAAAAGTTTATAGTCAATCTAAGTTGTGAGAATAATAGTTGTCTGGTTTGATATATTTATAGCACTCGCAAAGTAGTCTTTCTATCAGGAAAAGAGACCTAGTGCCAATCCGAATAGGAAACAAATTGGTTTTCCGAATGAAACTGATTTAGGACACACCAATAGTCTCTAGGATTCGCATTCTTTGCAGCAAAGCCAGAAACTTTAAACATCACAGTCAACCGAAAATCCTAAAACCAATATCATTGCAGAAACGAATGAAAGCCCCACAAATTATAATTCTGGTTCATCTTCTGGATTTCTCTAAGGTGCCATCTGAAGTTCTTACGAAGAAATTGAACCATCTCCACCAAGTTTTATGTGGTTCGTATACCTGATGTTGTTAACCCAAGTATCTCTATCTCTTCTCTGCCCGCAAAGAAATTAAACTCTAATTCTCTCCTTTGTTGTACAAGAAATCTCAAGCTAACAAAAGTAAACATGAAGGTGATTGCTGCATACTTGCTGTTTTGGGTGCAATCAATGCTGAAGATATCAAGCAAATCCTTCGATCAGTTGGAGCTGACGCTAAACAGTGACATGCACGATTCAACTTCTTGTTTGGAAACTTGTTGTTTCCTACTATGGGCATTCGATTTCTAAGTTTTAAGTTCTAAACACGGGCTAACTTTCCACCAGAAACCTGTTTTGAGACGTACTCTTTTTTTTTTTGAGGCATACTTATTCATTATACAATATAGGATGGGTTTATAAGGGGTGTTTAAAGGTAGTGCAATTACTATATATCCCTAAACAATTTGAATTACTAGAGTGCCTTATCCTCGAAAACCTAAAATCAAAAATCAAAAATCAAAATAAAATTTAAACTTAAACATTTAGGACTCCAATTCAATCAAGAAATTAATCAAACAAAGAAAACACGAATCGAAGTGAGCGATGTTGGAGTGTGAAATCCAAATCTCAATTGCTCTTAGATGTATTTTAGAATGTATGTGTAACAAACCCATCTTGTTTTTGATTGATTTTATTTTGTTTGATCGGTAGAATATGATTTCAAAGATGAAATTAGGGTTTTCAGAAGATCAGTTCGGCTGATCTTGGAGTATCAATTTTGAGCCGAACTTAGTGTATGATTTAGAGAAACACTATGTTCGGCTAATGCGACTTCGCTAGATTTTGTTCGAATCATCCGAACCTAAATTCGTCAGTTACAGAGTGAAGTTCGGCTGATAACTTTTCAGCCGAACTGTTCATCTGGTCAGTAGATCTGGGTTTTAAAAATTCAATTTTTGATAGATTGAACTTATAAAAAGAAAATTAAAACTCGTATAGAAGTTCACCACTGATTTGAGTCGCATATTTTGGTCACTTCTAATCACTAAAATCTCAAAAGTCAAAACCCAAGTTTTTTTTTCACTTCTTCTTCCTCCTCTCAAAAATCCCAACTCCCTCACATAAATTTGATTTTCTACTAATTCACCACTAATAATTTAATTTTTAATCAATCCTTAACCCTAATCGATTCTCTCTGATTAACTTTTTCTTGTAACTCTGAATCAACATCTTCAATTAACATCACCACATCGTCACCTTCCTCATCTACACAACGTCATCAATTGATTTGCTTCATTGAATCTCACGAATATTTAACAAAAGGAGAAGAACAGAGAAAGAAAGAAGACGAAGAAAGAGAAAGAAGAAGAAGAAATGTGAGCTTATCCTCTCGATTGAGTTGATAAGGTCGACCAAATTCTACTGAGGCACCCACGATCTGGTTAAGGTCTGCCAAGTCGGTTTGTCTATAAAATGCCTAATCTTCTCTTCGTACTCATCCGGTGATATCTTCTTCGTCCATTGTCCGAATGACACGTCCAAATAGTCCATTTCGCATAATTTCTTGTCCGAATGACACGTCCAAATAGTCCATTTCACATAACTTCTCGAGTTCCATCTAACGATAACGGTTTCACATCTAGATCGTTGTTAGATTAATTTCTAATAATTAACGTTCGAGTTATACTAATCGAGTAATTAGCAGCTAAGACGTTTCTTGACTAGTCTAATAACGTTGACGAGCTGGAGGGTCCTACATTATCTGGACGTGAAGCGCTCTCACCATCCATCTCAAAACAGACTTTTTAATCTCCATTTTGCGAGGCACTGCATCAACCGGTGGTCCTCCAAAGTGATAACATGATGAATAACATCAAAAAGATATTATACGTACTATATGCACGTTCCTCTATTCAAAACGCCCTAACTTGATATGTAATAATATCACCATGTTGGATTATGTGGCACATTAACTTAGGTTGAGTTGGATTACATGTCACATGACTTAGCTGATTCATGTACGACTAAACTTGACTAAGTCCAATTAGTGATGTGTCCAATCTCATGCACTTCAGCATAACATGTGTCGATTGATAAGCCTGTGTTAGTATAGCTTAACGACACCTAGTAGTAATTAGCCTTGTTGGAGAGCTTTAAACTACTTCTTTATATCCATAATTGGATCTATTATTCTCTTGCCCTTGAACTGAAGTTTGTAAAGAAATCCATCCCTTATGAGTAGCAACCAGTAAAGATTGGGTAAAGAAATATATGGTCCAAAAAATAAAAATCACAACCAAAGCAATATCTCAGTTCAATCTAATCATGCATATAAACTTAAGTTAGGCAAGCATATTGGAACAACGGTGAGACAAGGGAATACTGCTGATGTCTCAAGGTATGTCCAATTTCTTCTTGTAATTAGTTTGTGGTAAACATAATCATCCTAAATCCTATAATCTATTCATGACTTGTTTTGTTAACATGATTAGATTTACTAACATGTGGCATCAGAGCCTTGTAATGGATGTTTTATGTTTGCTCATAAAAGGTGTTCATACCATGATTTTAGTTTTGTTTATTCAATTAGACCATGTGAAATGTAATTTTAGGTTAATTGGATTATCCCATTGTTAGATTTCATTTGTATAGAGGCTTGATTTATTTTTAGGTTGTTTCAGTTTAATTGATCTTTTATAGATATCAATTTAATGATGACTTGCTGTATCATGTTTCCATGATATCTTTCTGTAATTATGCTTACTAATCAACTATGAATATTTTAGTTAGGGAATGCGATTTGTCTGACATATGATTTTTTGAAAGATTGATTCATGTTTTCCGCTGCTGTTTGAGTTTTATTTTGTCTAATGGATTGCCAAAGTAGCTCATTAGCATAAACTCGGGTTTTTTTTTTATTTTACTCTGAAATATGAAAACATGTATATTTTTATCTGATGTTTGTTAGTAATTGGTCCAAATACATTACTAACTATTAGGAAATGATAATTGTATTCTTATGATTGGTTTTGATACCCAAAGGTATATACCATATGTTGTTAGGAATACATGCATGACTTGTTACCTCTAAGCTGATACCGAACGTGTATTTCATTTCCATCCCAAAGGATGTGTTTTGTTTGATGCGTTTTCGTAAAGTTGTGATAAATTAGTTTATTGGTACTTCTGGAGTAATACTGGATTTGAATGTATTTTTGATGTCTCAAGTCCCAGTACCTGCTAACTTGCATGCATATGCGGGGTCCGTTCCGGTGTTTAATGGCTCAAATGTCACAGAATGGAGTGAGCATGTCAAGTTCAGTCTCGCCATAAATGACTTGGATCGTTGTTTAACTGCCGAGAAACCTGCTGCACTTACTGATACTAGCAGTGCTGATGACAAAAGAAATTTTTATGTTTGGGAAAGGTCGAACAGATTAAGCCTAATGTTAATTAGAATGACAATTCTTCCATATATCAGGACATCTATCCCTGTTATTGATACTGCTGTAGAATTGCTCAAAGAAATTGATGCACGCTTTCGCGTAGCTGATAAGTCCTTAGCTGGCACACTAATGGCAAAACTCACTACCATGAAATATGATGGTTCAAGGGGTATGCAGGAGCATATTAAAGAAATGACTAACATAGTAGCAAAGTTAAATGCCCTTGATATGACTGTGGCGGAGGGTTTCCTTGTTCGTTTTATTTTGAATTCCTTGCCTCCTCTGTATGATCCATTCCAAATAAACTATAATTCTCTTAAGGAAAAGTGGAATGTGAATGAACTTTCAAATATGTTAGTTCAAGAGGAAGCAAGGATTAAGCAACAAGGAAATTTTGCTGCTAATGTTATGTCTGAGAGTGCTCATAAGAAAAAGTGGAAGCCTAAGAAAGGATCTGCATCTCAACCACCAAAAGTGGAAGGGCATGTTGATGCATTACAGGCTAAGAAGGATAAAAGTTTTCCCTGCTACTTTTGCAAGAAGAAAGTACACTTTCAGAATGAATGCCTAAAGCGTAAGGCATGGTTTGAAAAGAAAGGTAAGGAAGTCATCTTTGTATGCACTTTCGAATCAAATTTAATTGAGGCTCCTTCTAATACTTGGTGGATAAATTCAGGCGCTAATGTTCATGTTTCCAATACATTACAGGGATACCTTTAGCCGAAACCCAAAACCAACTGAACGTTTTCTTTTCATGGGAAACCATAGCCAGGCTGAAGTAAAAGCAATAGGAACTTACCGTCTATTTTTGCACACCGGACAGTATATAGATCTTTTTGATACCCTTTTTATACCTACAATATCTCGAAACTTGATATCTTTATCAAAGTTAGATATGTCTGGATACTCTTTTGAACTTAATAATCAATGTTTCAGCCTGTTTAAAAATTCTCTACTTGTTGGTACTGGTTTTATGATTAACGGTTTATATAGAATCAACCTCGATAAAACTTTTGCAGAAAATCTTTTGTCCCTATAATGTAATAACTGTACTGGAAACAAGAGGAGCATGATTAAAAAAAACTCTGCTGACTTGTGGCATAAAAGATTGAGGCACATCTATAAAGAAAGAATAAACAGATTGGTGAAGGATGTGATTCTCCTTGAACTGGACTTCACTGATTTTGGGGTTTGTATTGATTGTATTAAAGGAAAAACATTCAAACACTTCAAGAAAGAAGCTACAAGAAGCAGTGAGCTTCTTGAGATAATCCACACTGATATTTGTGGACATTTTACTTCCACACTATTCATGGGTTGAGAGTTATATTTCATCACATTCATTGATGACTATTCACGGTATGGCTATATCTATTTGTTGAGTGTAAATTTCAAGCAGCAAGTGTTGTTGGAATATTTATCAATGATGTTGAAAGACAACTAGATAAAAGGGTGAAAGTCATACGATCTGATCGTGGTGGTGAATATTTCAGAAGATACGATGAATCAGGTAGAAACCCTGGTCCATTCGCGAAACTCCTTGAAAAGCTTTGCATTTGTGCACAATACACAATGACGGGGACGCCACAACAGAACGGTATTGCTGAGCGGCGTAACCGTACTCTGTTGGATATGGTTAGAAGTATGATATCTAATTCCACCTTACCTATTAAGTTGTAGGGATAAGCTCTAAAGACTGCCATGTACATCTTAAATAGGGTTCCTAGTAAGTCAGTTCCTAAAACTCCTTATGATTTATGGACCGGAAGGAAACCCAGTTTAAAACACTTGCTTGTTTGGGGTTGTGCAGCAGAAGCTAGAGTTTATAACCCACATGAAAAGAAATCGGATCCTAGAACAATTAGTTGTTTCTTTATTGGATACCCTGAAAGATCCAAAGGGTATAGGTTTTACCGTCCTAACCATACTTTGAGAATTGTCGAAACCGGTAATGCTAGATTCCTTGAAAATTGTGAGTCTACTGGGAGTAGTGAATCGCGTAGTGCTGTAATTGAAGAAGAACGGGTAATAGTTCCTATTCCCGTAACTTCAGAAAGAATTGTTGTTCCTCTAAAAAATCATCAAAATGATAACGTGGAACAACAAGAATGCGGGACACACCCCATTAATGAAAATGATCCAACAGTTGATGAACCACAGTCACTTGAACTTCGCAGATCTAATAGAAATAGGAAATCTGCTATATCTCCTGACTATGTGGTATATCTTCAGCAATCAGATTTTGACATTGGATCAAATAAAAATCCAATATCATTTTCTCAAGCCATGAAGTGTAGTGAGTCAGCTAAATGGATTAATGCCAAAAATGAAGAGATAAAGTCCATGAAACATAATGAGGTATGGGATTATGTCGAATTGGCAGAAAATTGTAAAGCAATTGGGTGTAAATGGGTCTTTAAGACAAAACACGATTCTTCCGGCAATATCGAACGACATAAAGCTAGACTTGTAGCTAAGGGATTTAATCGACATAAAGTTAGACTTGTAGCTAAGGGCTTTAATCAGAAAGAAGGCATTGATTATCACGAGACATTCTCTCCTGTATCAAAAAAGGACTCATTGAGGATCATTATGGCTCTAGTAGCTCACTATGACTTAGAATTACATCAAATGGATGTAAAAACTGCATTTCTAAATGGGAGATTGGAGGAAGAAGTCTACATGGAGCAACCAGAAGGCTATATTGAAAATGGGAAATAACATATGGTATGTAAACTAAAGGCTATATTGAAAATGGGAAAGAACATATGGTATGTAAACTAAATAGATCGATCTATGGACTTAAGCAGGCATCCCGAAAATGGTATCTGAAGTTCAATGATACCATTTCATCTTTCGGATTTTAAGGAAAATAGTTTTGATCGATGTATCTATATGAAGATTAGTGGGAGTAAGTTTATAATCTTGGTCTTAGATGTTGATGACATACTACTTGTTACAAATGATCTTGGTCTTTTGCATGAAACCAAGAAATTTCTCTCTATTAAATTCGAAATGAAAGATATGGGGGAAGCAAAATGAAAGATATGGGGGAAGCAAAATTTGTCGTCGGTATCGAGATATCTCGAAATCAAAAACAAGGAATGTCAGAAAAGTTATATTGAGAGATTCTAGAGAGATTTGGCATGAAGGATTGCTCATCCAGTGTCACACCAAAGTAATGAGGATGCTTAGTTTTGCAGTGGGGATGCTTGGTCGTTACCAAAGTAATCAAGGCATGGCTCACTGGAAGGCAGCAAAGAAAGTGATGCGAAGGATTTTAAGCTCACTTATAGAAGAGGAAATGACCTTGAAGTGGAGGAATATTTAGACTCCGATTTTGCAGGATGCTCCGATAGTAGGAAATCCACATCTGGATATATTTTTATGTCGGACGGTGGAGCTATATCTTGGAAAAGTGTAAACAAACAAACTGTATACACTTCATCCACTATGGAAGCTGAGTATGTGGCGTGTTATGGAGCCACAATTCATGCATTATGGCTGCGCAACTTTATATCAGGACTTGGACTTGTCGACACTATAGCCAAGCCGC
The DNA here is from genome assembly GCF_003573695.1 of Papaver somniferum. Taxonomy (NCBI): domain Eukaryota; kingdom Viridiplantae; phylum Streptophyta; class Magnoliopsida; order Ranunculales; family Papaveraceae; genus Papaver; species Papaver somniferum. The sequence goes on along the minus strand of NC_039361.1, from coordinate 45,071,985 downwards.
TGAGAATTTATTGCGATAATTTCGAATCATATAAATACCTTTTCAATATTAATAAAAATTTAGATGAAAATCATTTTATTTATTATCTCACATGCTGCTGGTGGTGGTGGTGGTGATGCCGGCTGTGGAGGTGGTGGTGCCACCAGATTTTGGGATTAAATTTTGTTGTTGACGCCAAATTTTGCATCAACTTGTGTTGTTGACACATAAATTTTACCTAACTAATTTTCAAGTTTTCAATTTTGGTAACAACTTGGGTTGTTGACAACATATATGATATCAAATTCGGTAGTTGGCATCAAAATTTGGTGTCAACTTCTATTTTTGATACAAAAATGTGGATCAACTTCGTTTGTTGATACAAAATTTTGGACCTAACTTATTTCTAAATTTTCAATTTTGATATCAACTTGGCGGCAACGGTGGTGGATTTGGAGGCGATAGTGGTCGCGATGGCGGTGGCAGTAGTGGTGACGGTGACGATGAGTGGTGGAGTTGTGATGGTGGAATGTTGATGATGGTTGTGAAGTGGTGGTGGCGGTGGTGATGGTTCAGAGTGGTGGTGGTGGTGAATTTTCGTCGGTGGAGTTTGAGGCGGTGATGGAGTGATCGAGTTAGAAAATTATTGTTTTTTGAAACAAAGAAAAAGGTCATGTGGAATAGATTACTAAAATAATTTATTTCTAAATGAATAAAGTTTATATATAAGAGGAGGGGTATATATATAATGTGATAGGGGTGTTTCTAAATGGATAAAGTTTATATATGTCATGTGGAATAGAAATTCAAGCTACTGTGAATGACATGGCCCCTTAGAAATCGTCAGGTCCTGCTGGTTTTTTTAGGGAAAACTGGCAAGAAATTTTGAAAGAATTGATTGAACATGTTCAAAATTTCTTTCGAACAAGATTTCTTCTCAAGAAGCTCAATCATTCTTTCATAGCTTTAATTCCTAAGGTAAATAATCCTTCTTCACCTCAAGACTTTAGGTCGATTAGTTTATCTAACACTTTTTACAAAATCATTTCAAAATTTTTAACAAATCGTCTTAAACCTCTGTTTGATTCTCTTATTTCGCCTTTTCAATCTGCCTTTATTGCTAATAGACAAATCCATGATAATATTATTATTAGTCATGAAATTTCACACTCTTTTAAAAGAAAAAAGAAAACGGCCAAAAATGGTTTTATGGCTATTAAGCTTGACCTCTCCAAAGCTTTTGATAGGCTAGAGTGGTCTTTCATCCTTTCTATTTTTCGAAACTTGGTTTCTCTGAGGAATGGTGTCATATTATTGATCAATGCATTAGTACAATGTCTTAATCTATTTTAGTTAATGGATCTCCTGGTGAAATGTTCTTTCCTACCAGAGGTATTAGACAAGGTGATTGTTTATCACCTTATATTTTCATAATATGCATGGAAGTTTTATCTCAACTTCTCTTGAAAGGTGAAGCTAAAAATTTGATTCAAGGTTTTAAAATTAGGAAAAATAGTCCCTCGATTTCTCATTTGTTCTTTGCCGATTGACTGTATGCTTTTCTCTAAAGCCTCTTTAATATATGCTAGAAATTTGATGAAAATTATTAATATTTTTGCTATAGCTTCTGGTCAAGCTATAAATTTGACAAAATGAATAAAGATGAAAATACTTGGTCTGATTTTAGAGAATGAAAGATTGTGTATTTTTCATGACAACTCCTTCCACTTTGAACCGTGCATTGTAAAAGATCACTTTGTTTATGGCATAAAGCCCATAGAAGACAAGCACCCATTTTGAAGCTCACATAAGGAGCACTTTCATCCAACCAGTTAGCTATGTAGGTTTTAAAAATTAAGCTGGTGTCTATATCAGTTCTTAAGATAACAAGGAAGATGATACCATTTTGACTTTGGGGAAAAAGAGATGTTGCAAGGTTTCAAGCTCATTGTTATACAACCTGCAGTCGAGATTGATGCCTTGAGCGAATCTTCCAATTATGGTCTGGATTGCAAGTCAACCTTGGAGAACTAAAACATAAAAACATACAGATGTGCCAATATTGTTGCAACAAATTTTTGAAAGTATAAACTGTGACTTAGTGGATTATTTTTTCAGTATGCTCCGACATCTCATTGTTTCTCATTTCCCGCAACAAACTCTCATATTTCTTGTCTAATTAAAACTCTCTTAGCTAATGTGTATATTTGTTATCCTTATGTCATCTTTTTCTCTTAACATTAATCTTTTTCTGAATAAATGTTCTTACTCATACGATATAACGTTTTATGCCCACTTCTGAAAGTAGCAACTGAAACTAACATGAACTGAAACTCATCCTAGCATTCGCACAGTAAACATGACCTCTCTAAAAAATTACAGAAAGGGGATAAAACAAATAGACCATAAGCGACTGAGGCATATGTTCTTTTATAGCGGAGATCTCATTCTTAATCCAACTAGTTGCGAAACTGGATCTCAGTCTCCAATCTCAACAAAAGTGGTATAATTTAGTTTACTATCGTTCCAACCCGGTGGACATTACCACCTGACCCAGTCTCGATCTGGGTAGGCCCACCTGGATGGGGAATTCTCCCCCACCAAAAGTTAAAGTAATTCCCAAGCAAGTTTCTGGCAATCTCTTCATAGGCATGGGAAATCTTCCTATGAAACCAATAAGTAACAATGTACAGTACATCGGTCATATCCTCATTCACTTCTGTCCCGCACATCTGCCTTGACCCAACGCTCTTGGTTTCAGGTCCGCCAGCATCCTCCTATTCAGAATTGTGGTCCTCTTGGACATGATCACATAAACCTTTTAATTACAAGTGAGACTACTATTGAAATAGGAAAACAAAAAGAGTTCCTAATAACATAGAACTAAACAAGAAAAAAATAAAACAATGGTTTACGGCTTCCTCTTCGAAATCATAAGTGTAACCAAAAAGTTCTGCAGTATCAGACTTAACAGTTCTCAAAACATAATGACTGTTTTCTTTTACATCTGTTTAGTCCTGACAATTCTCATTCGGGATATAAATCTTAAACTATGTATCTTCCCACGACGCTATAAGAAGATATATCAGCATTGCAATACTTCTCATCCCACTTTCCATAACCTTTTAAATTGAACAAAATCCTTATAGCCACCATTATAATTAGTTGACAAAATACAAACACCAGAAGGAATCCTATCCGTATTAGGTGATACCCATAAGTCAGAAGGCATTGACCAATCATAAGTCAACAACACATGCAGAGGAATTTTCCAGTGGAAGTTGGAGATGTTTAAGAGAGTGACAGGCTAAAAGCATAGAAATTCACAGGAGGAGGTTCCAAACTAATGCACTAAGCAATAGGTCCTGCTTGTGACTCCGCTTTAGCCCCGTCGTTATCTTCAACAACTCTATCTTTACTCTATCAGTTGGTCGGGGTAGAGCTGGCAAACAAGCCAAAACCCTCAGGTTTGCCCTGCCCGGCCCGTAAAAAACCCGCACCCGGCTCGACTGGTGTCTAAACAAGCCGGGTAGGGTTGGAGAAATGTCGGCTTGTAGGAAAACGGGCTAACCCGTCCTATCATCTCTAATTCTCCACCAGCCGAAGAACATAGAAGAAGAGAACGAGCAGAAGAAGAAAAGAGAATGATGTTTTAGGTTTAGCCTTTCCTTTTTATACCTTAAACGTAAGGATATGATTAACCCTAGATAATCTGACGGTAAGGATTAAATATAACTTATTAATTAAGCATTGTGGACGGGTTTACGGGTTGTACCCGCAAATTTACGGTCCGGGACGGGTTAGCCCGTTTTCCTACAAGCCGACATTTCTCCAACCCTAACCCGACTTGTTTAGACACCAGCCGATCCGGGTGCGGATTTTTTACGGGCCGGACCGGGCAAACCTGCGGGTTTTGGCTTGTTTGCCAGCTCTACTCCAAACAGTTCGTCAATCTTGATACAAGCATTCAGACATGGAAGCTTTCCCTCAAACTAAGGTACTAAAATTTTAAAGGCGAATAGATTATAACCATTCTAAGGTCCAAAAATGTGAAGACTGATCAACTAACCTTTATATCGAATACTTATATTTGTCGCCAAGAATATGTGTTCCTAAAGCAGGTGAGAAAGAGAGAAAAATATGGAGATGAAATACACCTATATAAAAGAAACAAAATAGTTAGGTGCGTAATTCTGATCAACATCACAGAGTTTTCTCAGTTAGTTATTAAAGTAAGCAAAGCAAACTAATTCAAAGTTTTCATACATTTCATTAACTAAAATCAAATCTTTTGCTTGCAATCTACATAAGATAAATTGAGCAACATTATACAGTACATCAAAGACTAAAAATACAAATACAATAGTTCATTTAGGACTTATTTTAATTTCGTGTTCACACTTGACGCTATTTCCACGAATCCAAGTGTCAGTATAATGACCTGACCACAACCTGTCCAAATCCTATAACAGACCTCAAACTACCTTACAACAAACTTAAAATGCAAACCAATATGTGTAATTATATCAGAAATTACTATAAACATGTATTCTTAGTCAACAGATTCATCCAGGAAGCTTAAAGTAATACACTATTTATGAAACTGTAGCATATGGAAGAACTGAAATTAGCGAAGCTCATTCAAATAGCACTTGTAGTGGAATAGCTTGTAAACATTTGTTATTCGTTCCAAATACTGACAAGAGTAAACGGAAGCAAATTCAGTAATTGTTTTTGCGTCTAATTTCTATGGATCTTTCAGGATTTTGCAGTGACGACAAGTTCAAATACCTTGGATGTTGATCAGGTCAGGTTCCTCTTCTCTGATTTTTCTTTATTTCCTAAGAGAAACATGAAACTCTTGGAACTTATATAACTCACACCACACAAGTAAGAACAAAAACAATGAACAATCTCGGAACGCATGACTTATTGACTACCGCAAATATCTATCTAAAGAGATAATGTAAAGATATGCAGAATATAATTATACCAACAACACGAAATATGTGCTTTCAAGCTAGAATAAACTCAAATCACACAACCAATAAAATAACAAATTATCTAAAATATAATATCAGGATCAGGTTTGGCTAATTAATTTTGCGTTGTTGCGTTGTACGAGTTTTAATTTTCTAATCCATTTATGATAATATTAAACTATGATAGTATGACACTCCATAGATTCAATAGGGAAAGTGATTGCAATTTTAGTGAGGGGAATTGCAGCATATGAGAATACAAGGGATGAATATTGATTATTATATAAAAAGGTTGGTCCATAAACTAACCATTGTCAACTGCAAGATTTTGGACCATTTCAGGTCATGCTTGCATATAGGTATTCTGGTGGTAAAAATTTATGAGTGTGGTTAATGAATAGACTGAACAGCTAGCTCACATGCTTTATGATACATCTAACGTGCATATTCGACATTATAGCCTGCAACTAATTCAGCTTCCGTTTCTGGGAGATCAAACGGGGATCAATTGGTTTCTGCTAGACAAGAAATAAAGAACATAACCAATACGGGGAACAAGGGAATAAAAATTGATAAAACATTTGAAGTGAGTGACATAGTTTACCTGAATCTCTAGCTTTACATAAAATCGTCTATTGCATTGCGCAGAAACTTTAATCTGTCGGCACGTTACTATAGCCCTTTCCATGTGCTTGAAAAGGTAGGTCAGGCATTTTACATGTTCCAACTCCCCTCTTCTTTCACATTCCATCTTGTTTTCCATGTCTCTTAGCTGAAGAATCACATCGGAGCTGCTGCAACCATAAAATTGATTGCTAACACACTCAATTATTTATGTTGCAATTAGGGACTACCTTGGTAATTGTTTGCACTATGTGATACATTCACGTCTATTGATGACCAAAGTAAAAGCATAACCCAAAACGCGTGACGCTTTACATTTTTTAAGCCAAAATTTTAGATCCATATATATATATATATATATATTTTGAAACTAGGCATAGGCTCGTCTTGCCCCCTGGCAGCATAGCCACCGACTTATTCCCCACTGAGAAAACTCGGCCGCCTTCCCCACATTAAGTTAGTAATAATTACACGAGATCTCCAATGTTTGAGCGGAGAATCGAACTGCTGACCTCCTACTTGAGAATCAGACTCCTGGCCAACTGGGCTGATCCCCGATGGTTGTTTTTAGATCCATATTTTTTGTGTCTTAAAATACCAATGTAGATTCTTTTGGTCCTTCAGTTTTTGAAAATTGAAGCATCAATATATTGTTCCTCTCTTGTCTATCATCATCTGACTTGTCATTCAATTGTCACATTATCTGCAAATAGCCAAACATTCTGTTTTTCATGTTTGAAAGAATTAAAGGTAGGATTCATTGACCAGGAATAAAATTAAATTGAGATGATTGAGAAATTTATTTAGAAAGAAATCAATAGATTTGTATTGGAATATGTGTGTTAATCGAATCGTCTAAATTAAAGTGGGTTATACAAGATTTGGGGATATCGCTGGCAGCAAAGTCTACGCCGAGCGGCAATGAATCTGTAGTCGAGATACATAATCTTTGAATCACGTTAAAATTATGCAGTTCTATGTGCGGCTTGTCAAATATGGGATTCTTGGCAAGTCCTATGTATGGGACATGGAAACTTGCCCTAACTAGGTCAAATAATTTACATATAAAAGACACTTCACCATCAACCTCATTCGTCCCATAGAGCAGCCGCCGAATGTTTATAGAAGAAGATTTAATGGAGTTTAAAGAGGGGGCAAGGATGATAAACTCATATTTATGACACCTCTTGTACGAGGAAACCCCTAAAAAAGTTATTCCTTGAGCACATTTAGCAACTCCCTGAGGTCTTCTCTTCATCTTCTTTGTTTTTTTTGCAAAAATCTATTTTTCTCAGTTAAATTTAGATCTCAAGATAGTCGTAGCTATATATGTATTATTTATTTTTTTTGGCTGATTGAGGATATACTTTTTGGTGATTGATAATGCTGCCTAGTATTTTTTCTTTTTTTTGTTAAAGGAAATTTGCAGAGCAAATTCGTCTAATTTTAATGACGTAACATTTGCATTGAAGGTTGGCGATAATAATAAAAGATTCTTCGTGCCTATAAAAACCTCAAGAACCATCTTAAAAATTGGTTCGAATGACTCTATATGACAGAGTTTCAGTACAATACAAACCATCATACCAGCACATCTTGCTTTTCCTAATGAAGTTCTCACTTCAGTGTATCCCATTGAAGATTACCTTCACCAAGGGGATGCCATGTTAAATTGTTGAGAGACTCTCCACATAAAGCACAAGAGAGAATGAAGGTGTCTTCTCACACAATAAAAATAAAAATAATAAAATATCTGAAATGGGTGAGTTAGTTTGCCAGAAGCTTAATTCTTACAGATAATCGTCTACTGCATTGCACAAAAACTTTAATTTGTCTGCACGTTACTATGACACTTTTCCTATGCTTGAAAAGGTGGGTCAGGTAGTTTACGATTTGCAGCTCCCCGCTTTTCCACATTCCACCCTGTTTTCCATGTCTCTTAGCTGAAGAAGTACATCGGAGCTGCTGCAACCATGGCATGAAAATTAATTGCTAACACTCTCAATTGTTTATGTTGCTATTAGGGACTACCTAGGTAATCGTTTGCACTATGTGATACATTCACGTTTATTGATGACAAAAATAAAAGCATAACTCAAAATGCGTGATCCTTTATATTTTTTAAGCCAAAATTTTACATCAAGATTTTTTATGTCTTAAAATACCATCTAAATTTTTTCGGTCCTTCGTTTTTTTAAATTATAGTGCCAATATATTGTTCCTCTCGTGTATCATCACCTGACTTGTCGTTCAATTGTTATACTATCTACAAACAACTAAACAGTTTCGTTTTTCATCTCGATAAGAATGAAATTTATTCAATTGGCACGATCCCATCAGGACAAATTAAGATAACTGAGAAATTTATTTAGAAAGAAATTAATAAAGAGTAGGATCCCCTGATATACTAAATCTTACACTATCTCACACTTTTTACGTCATTTCGGTGAATAAAAACCAAACGATAACAGATTTGAAGCAAATATTTTCGGGATATAGTCCTCATAGAAAGCTCTACATACCTACTAAAGTGAGAGCATTTCGAGATTTTAAACCTCATAATCTACCAGCCTCAATTTCAATGGTTAAAAATTCGTTTACTTTCAAAGACTTATTTTCAAAATAATAGATGGTGATGTTATATATTTCGGAGGACGTTCATTTTCGGTAGGTATGTAGAGTATGTAAGAGGATCACATTCCCAAAATATTAGTTCCAAATTTGTTATCGCTTGGTTTTTATATACAAAATGGATTATACATTTGTATAAGAAGATGTAAATTTGCATAGGAAGATGTAAATTGTAATTAAAATGGATTATACATGATTTGAGGATATCGCTGGCAGGAGAGGCTGCGCCGAGCGGCAATGATTGTGCAGTTGAGATACAAAATCTTAGAATCGCGTTAACACTATGCCGCTCTATGGGTGGCATGTCAAATACGGGATTCTCGGCCAGTCCGGACTCGCCCTAACTAGGTCAAAAAATTTACTATATAAAAAGCACTTCACCATCATAACCTCATTCGTCTTATTCTTATAGAGCAGCCGCCGTAAGAGAAAATGTATTTCTTCGCTTATGTTCATAGAAGAAGATCTAATGGAGTTTAAAGAGTGGGGAAGGATGATCAACGCTATATTTCTGACACCTCTTGTATGAGAAGAACCCTAAAAAAGTTCTTCCTTTGAGCACAGTTAGCAACTCTCTGAGCTCTTCTCCTCCTCCTCCTCATCTTCTTTGTTTTCTTTGCAAAAATCTATTTTGTTCAGTTAAATCTAGATCTCAAGATGTCATAGTTATAACTTTTTTTTTCCCTGGCTGATTGAGGATATACTTTCTTACTGATTGCTAATGCTGTGCGTAGGGTTTAGTTTTTTTTTTTTTTTTTTTTTTTTTTTG
>NC_039361.1:45061520-45062937 GCF_003573695.1 Papaver somniferum | reverse complement strand
TTTTTTTTTTTTTTTTTTTTTTATTGGTGCAATAGCCAATTTGCAGAGCAAAGTCGTCTAATTTTAATGGCGTCACATTTGCATTGAAGGTTGGCAATAATAATAAACGATTCTCCGTGCCTATCAAAACCTCAATTTTGAACAAGGCCTCGAACAAGTCGATACATTTCTTTACAATGCTCAATTTTTCTTTGTTATTCGTTAATTTTTATTTATTTATTAGGCAGACAATAGTAGTTAGATTTGTGATTGTTACTCTTTAATTCGTGAAGAGAGTCATTCATTTAGCATTATGAAGACATTTGTGCAATTGAATATAATTCGTGAAGTTTTGGCAGTGATGACTAATACGCAGCTTTATGCCAGTTCTGCTTCAGAAAATTCTTGATAGAGAGAGCTGAAATATATCTGAGCCTAATTGTCTTTTTATTTTGTTTTCTATGTATTTGGATACAAACTGATAATGTCATGTGTTCTGTTAATTGTGAAGCTGATGATGATGTATCCAATTAATTGAGGTATAGTGGAACTGAGACCCTGTTTACAGGGAGAACCCCTTGGCGAAGCTATATTTCAAATGACATCAATGGATCTAGCTGAGGCATTTTATCATTTGTCTTTTCAGTTTGGGGTTCAATTTCAGACTTAAAGTTCTGTGATGACACTATTGTGGACTAGAGTTTCTGATTGGGGCACTTCACCCTAATATTTGATTACAAACCCTTGGCTGTCTGAGAACTTTTATACATTGTATAATAACTTTCGTATTTACTTGTGTTTATTGCTATGCTGATGATGATTGTGTCCAATCACCTGAGATGTAGTGGAACTGAGACCCTGTTTACAGGGAGAACCCCTTGGGGAAATTGCATTTCACATGAAATTAATGGATAATTCTGAGGCATTCAGCTAATGTAGTTATTTTGTCTTCTTAAGTTTAGTTTTGACTACTGCTTTGTTTATCATGATTGAGTTTTAACTATTCTACATTTCACAATTAACTGGTTGACATGTAGACTGAAAAAACTCATAAAGTGTGTGTTGTCTATCAGCTTCTTCTTTCGAAATTTACGAGACCGCAGTTAAACTACAACACTATATTATTTTACATGCTAGGCTAACTAAATCCAAGCTTGGGATTACGTGGATTTCATATAAAAAGCCAATTTGCAGAGCAAAGTCGTCTAATTGATGACCTAACATTTGCATTGAAGGTTGGCAATAATAAGCAACGATTCTCCGTGCCTATCAAAACCTCAATTTTGAACAAGGCCTCGAACAAGTCGATACATTTCTTTATTGTTATTCATTATTTTTTTTTATCAGGCAGAGACAATAGTAGTTAATTTGTGATTGATACTCTTAATTAGCTTTACTGTTGCATAAGTTCATATCTCCAAGTGGTCAAGGAGACAGA